>NC_083618.1:24632086-24732086 GCF_963584025.1 Labrus mixtus | reverse complement strand
CATGTTGTCTGGAGGTGGTGTTGTTCTCCTACAGCTCACAGAGAACTTTCCCCTGGATCATCAACATCTTCAAACTCACACCCTTCTACTTCTTCAAGGTAACACACACACTCACACACCACACACACACACCACATGCACACACACACCACACACCACGCACTCACCACACACACATACACACACACACACCACTGGATACAGAGTCGTACTTCCTGCTGCAGAAAACCTTCAGTAAATGTTTCTGTAACATGCTTGTGTGTTTCTGTGCGTGCAGGTGATCGAGGTGTTTATCCGCTCCGAGGAGGGTCTGTCCAGAGATATGGTCAAACACCTGAATTCCATCGAGGAGCAGGTGCTGGAGAGCCGAGCGTGGAGCGCCGACTCCGCCCTGTGGAGCGCCTTACAGGCTGCAGGAAACAAGGTCCCCACAGTGGAGGAGGTCAGCAAGAAACATCTCGTTATAATAAAAATAATAACTTTATTTAGGGCTGCATGGTGGTGAAGTGGTTAACGCTGTCCCCTCACAGCGAGGAGGTTCCTGGTTTGAATCCCCGTCTGACAGGAGCCTCTCTGTGTGGAGGTTCCTGGTTTGAATCCCCGTCTGACAGGAGTCTCTCAGCCGTCATCAACAGACTGTTGTCTGCCACTCTATGTGTGGGTTCTCTCCGGGTACTCCGGCTTCCTCCCACAGTCCAAAGACATGCTTGTTAGGTTAACTGGAGACTCTAAATTGTCTGTAGGTGTGAATGCGAGTGTGTCTGGTTGTCTGCCACACTCAGGGTGGAATGAACTTCCAAACTCCATTCGATCTGCAGAGTCCCTCTGCACCTTTAAGAAAAAGCTAAAGATCCAGCTCTTTCATGAATACCTACTAACTTAATGATGATGGTCTCCATATTATTGATGATGATGATGGTAATGATGATGGTTTTTGTTTGATAACGATGACTTATAAGATGGTTTCTATACTGATTAGAGCTCTCAAGAACTGCCGTCAATGTTGTGCTTTGCCTCTGTGCAATGCCTGTCAGCACCTGTGTGTCCAATCGGACTCAAAGCTGATCGTTGGCTCTTACTGACATTGTTCCCTTTTTGCTAGATCCTTGCTTGTGTTGTTCTTCGTGCTTTGGATAAAAGCGTCTGCTAAGTGAATTGTAGAATTGTCTTAGGCCTATATGTCAGCCCTGTGATTGGCTGGTGACCAGTCAAGGGTGTTACCCCGCCCCTCGCCCAATGACAGCTGGTATCAGCTCCAGCATCCTGCGACTCCAAACAGGAAAAGTGACATAGGTGATGGATGGATTATTTTATTTACACAGCAGCTTTAAGAACAGATGTTTACAAAGCAAAGGCAGGAAGTCGGGAGTTCTCACCGTAAACAATAGGACATGGAGCGAGAAAGCCCGAGACACCGAAGCCCTTCCAGAGAGGGGGCGTGGTCAGACACCGCTCATTTACATATTTAAAGGTACAGACACAGAAACAGCCTGTTCTGAGCAGGGCTGAAATAGAGGGGTTTATAGACATGATCAAATACAGGATCAGAGTGGATTTAGAGCAAGAAACTTCACACAAATGTTTTGAGGAGCTCTGAGACTTATTTAAACTGGATGAAGAGGAGGAGGATATGTGACCTTTAAATATTT
The DNA here is from genome assembly GCF_963584025.1 of Labrus mixtus. Classification (NCBI taxonomy): domain Eukaryota; kingdom Metazoa; phylum Chordata; class Actinopteri; order Labriformes; family Labridae; genus Labrus; species Labrus mixtus. The sequence continues at coordinate 24,730,437 of NC_083618.1, read as the reverse complement.
CTTTATCTTCGTTCTCTTGACGTCCTTCTTCTTCTTCTCTCTCTGCAGGTGAATTTCTCCTCCAGTCTGGACTCTGGTTCTGGTCCCGGCTCTGGTTCCAATTCTTTGGGAGGAGGTCAGTCTCACCTGCCTCTGGTCGCCCTCTCCCCCATCATCCACCCTCGAATCAGGGAGTTCAGATCAGGCCTGGGCAGCGCTCGTAAAGGTGTGTGTTGTATCTGTCAGTGCGTTCAGGTTAACCATGAGTAAACGCTAACACGTTGTCTCCTCTCTCTGCAGACGTTCCTCCCTCTCCGCTCTCGGTACACGACAGGTACAGCTCTCCGGCAGCAGGCAGCGCTAAACGCCGTCTGTTCGGTGACGACACGCCTGTCCAAACGTCAGGAGGGACCCCCACTGTGAGCCCCATGTCGTCGCCCGCCAAAAGGTTAACATTCGGATCCAGCAGCACGCTGAGGATCGGCACTCAGGGCGGGCAGACCACCGTCCTCAGCTTCCCCCTGCAAGGTAGAAGAAGATAAATAGATACTTTGTTGATCCCGAGGGAAATTCAAAGCATCCAGTAGCAGGTTACAAAGACGTACATGACATGAAACATTTGTTACAAATTAAACCACAAAACCAATGCCCCCCCTCCCATACATATATATTAACCCGAAAAAAAGATTTAAAGAATACCCCTAGATGAATCAAACTTAAACTGTACAATTAGAAATAGACGTATACAAGAAATGTACATAACCTGTGCAGGGATAAAAAATATATGTAATTTAAACAAGAACCTGTAAACAGTTGAAGAAAATTAGTGATTAGACCTGAATATAAAAAAGAAAAAAAAGAAAAAAGAAACACATTTACATGTGTTCAGCAAAGAGATGATCCGCTGACTCGTTTCACATCAAGTCACATTTATCGATGTTAATTTGAAGCTTGACCCAAAGACAGCTGGACTCAGACCTTTGATCCTCCTCTCCTCCAAAAGGCTTCTTCAGTTCTAGACTTTCTGGTGGATCATTAGCATGCTAATGATCCAGGATGACTCACATCAGAGTCGTTCATCTAGTTTCGCTGATCGTGGTTGACGCCCCCCGTTGTCTGAGGGTCGTTGGGGTCACATGCTCCAAGGTGGGACCTTCACAGACATCTTCTGTTGATGCTGACAGTCTTTTATTTTATATCGATAGAATCGAAAAGCTGCAGAAACTTAAAAAACAAAGTTCAGATCTTCAGTCACATTTATGACAAAAACAGAGTGAGCTGTCTAAACTGCACAAATACGCTGTTTTTCTGCGGTTTTTGATACTAAACAATAAATTACCAAATGTCGCAGTCTAGGGTTTATATTTTTGTTGGGTCAGGGGTTCAATCCCCAGCTCCTGCAGCCACATGTCCGATGTGTCCTTGAGCACGACACTTAACCCCGAGTTGCTCCCGCTGCTTCATCGGTGGCGTGTGAATGTGTATGAATGGACTGGTTTACAGACAGGTTTCTGCGTCTCTCTGAAATGGTTGTTTTGCGTGAATCTCTTCAGGTGTGAATAACGAGCGCACCTTCACTCTGATCCCGGTCCAGTCGTGTGACTCCTCCGGTCCGATCACGGCTCAGTTCCTGCTCACCGCCTCACCGACCCGACTCGCCTCCCCGAGCCGATTGACCGTCGCACCCACAGCATCCGACCCACAGACAGGAAGTGGACGGCCTCGACGCACTGGATCACTCGCTCTGTTCTTCAGGAAGGTGAGAGACCTTTGACGTGACCTCAGTGAGTTCACTAAGGTCATGGTTCGGATTTTAACGGAGGCTTAAACATGAAATCATCGTTTAAAGATGGGCTTCAAGTGGATTTGAATTTAAAGATCTTAAACACATTTTTATATTTGTCATTTCACTTTAACGCGTTCAGAAGCCCAGACAGAACCAGACCAATCCTCTCTCTCTGTTCTTTAAAATCTCTATTCCCCTCTATCTGATATTTAACTTCTTTGTGTGTGTGTGTGTGTGTCTGTGTGTCTGTGTGTGTAGGTGTATCACCTGGCCAGCGTGCGTCTCAGGGACCTGTGTGTGAAGCTGGACATCCTGCCTGAGCAGCGCAGAAAGATCTGGACGTGTTTCGAGCACGCTCTGGTGCACAGCAGCGAGCTGATGAAGGGCCGCCACCTGGACCAGCTGCTGCTCTGCAGCGTCTACATCATCTCCAAGGTAACCAGGTCTTTGAGTCCTGCAGACATGATCAGTGTGAATGCCACTCACACATATTTATGTTTCTGACAGAAGGAGTTCTGCTGTTCACCACGTTTACACTTTTACAAACTATTCTGAAACTGAAACATCTGAAGAACCTGTTGTTGTATTTTTATCCTGCAGATCACCAAAGAGACTCACAGCTTCCACGACATCATGAAGTGTTACCGCAGCCAACCACAAGCACACAGCCACGTGAGACACACACACACACACATATACACACACACACACACACACACACACACACACACTCACTCACTCACAGACACTCACTCACTCACAGACACAAGCACACTCACAGACACAAGCACACACACACACACACACACACACACACACACACACAATCGTAGCTATAAGAGAACTTCAGATCTTCAGACATCTTTTCCGCTGAGAGAGAAGCTGTCTGAATGTGCAGCGTTGTTTTTTGTGTAGTTAAGTCAGTGTGCACGAGTTTACCTGGAATATCTGTTGGTCAAAAACTACAAATGACCATCAGGCTTATAGGTGTGTTGCCGCAGTAACAAACGAATATCGATATTATTTATTTTTACTGGAATCAAATCGAAGTTTAAACTTCTGATATTGTTACTAACCTTTATGTATTTTTGACATGTGTGTGTGTTTGTGTGTGTGTGTGTGTGTGTGTGTGTGTAGGTGTACCGCAGTGTGTTGCTGCGTCACACTAACAGAGAGCAGGTGACGGACGAGAACATGGAGGTGGATCCTGTTTCAGGAGGAGAATGTAAAAACACACACACACACACACACACACACACACACACACATACAGACACACACACACACATACAGACACACACACACAGGGAGTTTTATGTGTTTTCATATGAAGGATCAATAAACGGGAGTTTCCCTCTCAGTTACCCTGAGATAATCTTTAGTGAGTGTTTCAGAGTCGACGACTTTAAGGAGAGAAAAGTTTAGAAAGGCTGCAGCTGTGAAGCACGCCAACATCAGTCAATCACTAAAATACTGAACTCTTCACGGCCTGGACTCTGAATGTACACACATCCTCTCGGCGGGATAGAAACACAGAAACACACACTTAACATCAGAAAGGCTCTGATTTCACTAAGTAAGCTGCTCCGCGGCACCGTCCCTTTGTTAGAGCTGAAGATGTAAAGACGATCATTTCATGTCGGATACGACGGCGTCCACCTCAGAGCTGGTAAACGCCGTCTTCACTGAGGCAGCGAGCGGAGCGCAAAGGATGATGGTCTCTGTAGTTCCCGCTGGCCTCCGCTCTGCTCCTCTGCAGTTGAAACAAAACGACACTATTACCCAGAAGACACCTTGATTCCTACGTCACAGGTCCACATCGGGACACTTCTGTTGGATTGATTCGTTACATCCTGAATAATGAAAGAATATCTATACCTGATTTATTTTATATCTATGGAGCCCATATTATGCCCTTTTTTGGGTTCGTATATTTAATCTATGTACCTACTTTTGTACGTTCACAATAGCTGAAGTCCTAAAAAAGTGTCTGTTTTCATGTACTGCTCCTCCTTGCTCCCTCTCCGCTCTGAGTCCGTCAGCTGCACTCTGTTGAGCCCACACTGTTAGACCCCACGTGGGCCAAGTCTGCTCAGATTGGTCTGCCGATCCGCTCTGTCGTTATTGGTCAGTTGCTCAGCACGCGTCTCGGAAATTTCAACATGAGCTGCTGGGCTTACCACAACGAGCCAATGGGCTTAGATCAGTGATCTCACACTGACAATGACGTCTGACTGACACATTTTTATCGAGGGGGGCTAGAACCGAGCGTTACATGCGGCTAATGCTACAGCTAACAGGAGGACGTAGGAGAATCTGCGTTTCCACGGACTTTGAATTTTTGCACATAGATGTGCCTAAACATGCACAGGACACTTGGAAAACACACTGAAGAGCATATAAAACCAGAAAAAGACCTTTAATCTGCATAGCAACACAAGACAAGGAGAAGAAGAAGGTTAAAAACACCTTTCTTTACATGATCGATCTGTGTGTCTCCTCAGCTGCAGAGAAAACCAATCAGGCTCCAGGAGAGGAGAACTCTGACCAATCAGGGGAGGAGGAGCGCGGTGACCTCATCCAGTTCTACAACAACGTCTTCGTGCTGAAGATGAAGAGCTTCGCGCTGAGATACGCCTCCCACGACAACCGGGTATGAACGCGTCCCAGTGTGACGATGACACGGGTTTATTATAAATATAAATGTATGTAGTAAACGGAGGCGTATGTGTTTCCTCCTGCAGGCTGACGCCCCTCCTCTCTCTCCGTTCCCGTCGGTGCGTGCTCAGCCTCTCTCGCCTCGTCGTGTTTCTCAGAGACACTCGCTCTACGTGTCTCCTCACAAGAACGCTGCAGGCTGCCTCACCCCAAACTCGTTTACCTACAGGATCAACAGCAGCCCGTCCAAGGTACACACACACACACACACACACACACACACACTCACACACTATGGCGCGCGGAATGGTTCATCACATGCACGCCGGACATACGCACCTACGTGTGATTATTTCATAAAAGTCACACGCATGCATGTGATGAACCATTCCGCGCGCCACACACACACACACACACACACACACACACACACACACACACACACACACACACACACATGCATACATATACACACATACATATACACACACACATGCACGCGCACACACACATACACACACGCACACACACATACATATACACACATACATATGCACGCGCACACACACACACACACACACACGCACACACACATACATATGCACACGCACGCACACACACACACACACACACACACACAAACACACACACACACACACGTGTTATGCACTAACAATATAAAACAGTATTTTTACTCGATTCATCTGTGTGTAATATTTCCTCTGTCTCTGTCCAGGAGTTATCGGACATCAACCGGATGATCCGTCAGGGCTCTGTCAGCAGGAAGAGGGCGTTCACCATGGAGGGTGACGTTATGATGTCATCAGCCTGTGACTCCCCCAGCAAGAGGGCGTGTCCGGAGAATGGCAGCAGTCCAGACGTGCTGCTGAAGCGTCTGCAGGACGTCGTGTCAGAGCGTCAGAGTCACTGACGGACGGCGTGCAGACAGGAAGTGTTTTAATCCTTTATTTTAGATATTTATGACCTCATCGTTCATCCACCTGTGCACGCCACGAAGAAATACGTCGATTCGTTTGACTCCTAGTGTCATCACAAATTCTAAATACAGACGTTGAAGCCATAAATAATATCAAAACTGATATTTGAGCCTCAGTAGGATACAAAACAATCACGCCATTATCTGTTAGCGTTTTATAGTCTCTGTGCAGCTGAGTTCTGTGACAGTTTACAGCGTGTACCTGAAGAAGAGCAGAGGACACCTGAACACACCTGTACTCACCTGATAACACCTGAACACACCCTGGACGATACAGAGAGATATCATTCACACACTTCTGCTGCTCGATGACGGCAAGCGCAGGCTCATTTCAGACCGTGTATTTAGAAGTTCAAGATTAAGGCTAAAACATCCCACAATGCATCACTCTCTGTAGGAGCACATGTGACGGTGGTACGCATCAGAGAAATGCGTAAATGTCCTTTTAATGCAAACAAAGATCTTCTATTGAGTCCAGAGTGACACACACTAACCTCCGTCAGTACATTTTCATCTAAAGACGTGTTTACGGCGTTACAGCAGAGTTCAGGTTTCCATGACAACAGTGGAGAAACACCAGAATCAAGAGACTCTTTGTGAAAACATTTAAACCCTGAGAGGTTAAAGGTCACAGTCTTTAGGTCAGATTAAGTGTATGAATCATTTAGAATTATTGAACTCTGACCTTTTGTACACAGTTTCCATGGCGATGAGTGGCACACTGATCCATTGAACTCGTCTCCTCTCTTTGTAAGATTTTACTGCTGCCTACTTTAACTCTTTTATTACTTTTACTCCTTCCTTTAATCATTCGTCTTCGTGCACGTGAGCGTTGTGGTGATGTATATATCTGAAATAAGAAGCTAAATGCTAAAGCTAACAATCCGAGGGCGTCATTAAGGCAGTGTTTGTGTACCAGCTGTGTGTAGTATCTACACAAGGAACCCGTCATGTTAATGTTCACACCAGGATTAAATAAAAGAACACCAGCAAACAAGACGTTTAAACAAACAACTTTTTGTAAAAATAAAATAAAATCGTAGAAAATAAAATATTGGAGAATTCACGAAGCAGGGATCGGGTTTCACTCCTCTCTGTGATTTTGTGCTTTTCACGTACATTTGTATTTTCTAAGACTTTGTAAATAAAATGTACTCAAAGGAGCTGTGTCTATTTATCTGACTTCTTACTTCATCATGTCTGCATGTTTTCCGCTTGGATTTAGAAGGTAGGCGGTTTTAAGACACCCCCCCCACACGGCTGTTTTGGACGCCCCTCGGTTTGCCAGATATGAGAGCAGTTATCAGGTCAAACCAACAGGTGTTGCAGCGATGGAAGCGGGCAGGAGAACTGGTTCAGATAGAAGTGATTGTACCCGACCTAAAAAGCCTCTGCATGTTTCTAATAAGCTCCACGAGCAGAAACGTGCTCAAACTAGGATCAATATTGGAGATGCTTTTGAAAAATGGAGAGAGGTTAGAACGCAGAAAGGTTTACAGACCGATGCAGAGCTGGATAAACACTGAAGCTTCAGTGTCCACCACATGGCAACCTGCGTGAGCATCAACTCTAGAGAGGAGGGGGTGTGGGGGAGACAGCTCTCTACAATGTTTAGAATCTGGACTGCAGTACCCATTTTAAACACTAGGGGTCAGAGTTACATACTCCTCCTTTAATGCTTCAACTCTGAATATATTTAAAATAATTTATCCACCACACCGGCTCCATCACAGTGGCTGCTTGGAAATCTTCCAGCATCCGTCTGGTGAGTAACTTTGTATTTCCCAGAATCCACTCTGTCAGAACTTTTTCACGTTTTCATGTTGTTGTGGGACGACGTGTCTTCTGTCCTCTGTCATGTCCTTTGTCCTCTGTCATGTCCTTTGTCCTCTTCTAGGTGAAAACTGCTTTGTCCTTGAACATATCTTCTGCTATAACTTCATTTATAACGGCCGTCCTTCTCTCTGTCGACACTTCACGAACATGGGTTTGTATAAAAACATAAAACATGACTTTTATTACTTGTAAAACATGATTGACTCTGAAGAAGTATAAAACACAGTTATAGATTAACAATCATGAACCACAATAATCATTGCAAATCTAATAAAGCAGATACAGATCTTCAGCTGTTCGTATTCTCCAGGTGTGATCCTGTCAGGTTCATGGGCACCACTTTGCAAATGTGTCAAAAAGACACCATTAAATGCACAAAACACTCAAAGGGTTGAATGTTCCCCTTACTGCACTGCAGAGTGAACACAGGCGGTTTTCAAAACCTCCCACTATCCTAGTAGTCCGTCCTGATTGGTCCAAAATGCAGTATGAGAACAAATGTGAGATCCTCACGTGTGACAAAAATACCTGGATGTCGTACTGATTCTGGAGAAATCTTCAGTCTGCCTCAGACCAGTCTCCTTCACGTTCTGTTTATATAAGATACCACCAGTTATCTTTGTTGATTCTCTGAATCATGAAAATGTAAATTAATCTCTCGTCAGCTTTTTTCAGACTGTAATTGAACGCTACGCTGTGGCGGCGTTTGACGTCAGCTGGGCTGTTGTTTACTTCCTCATTCCAAGACTAAAAACCAGCTTTGCCGGGCCTGGTGTAGAATAACCACATCTGGAGGTCAGTCTACAGACTACTGTCCAATGCAGTATGTAGTACATACGGCATGCTACATTGGATAGTATTTTGTAGTAGGCGGATTTGAAAAAAGGTCACTGAATACAAATACTGCTTGTGGCCCCACCCCACTGCAAACTACACCCACGATTCCGGCATTAAACTCTTACTGGGCAGTTAGCATCAGATCAGGTCACACAAGAAACAAGAACACCCTCTGCACAGATTTTAAAAGCCAGCAAGAAACACAAATAAAACGTGTCATGTGTGCCTGCGTGTGCGTGCGTGTGTGTGTGTTGCAGGGTCTGGTTGAGGGTTTCTTCGGGGTCCTGGTTGTGTTCCACTTCTTGCAGCTGGCTGTTTCGCTAACAGTCATAGTGTTCGCCTCCTTAGCTACCTGTGAATGTACCTGTAAGGAACAGGTGAGTTCAAACAGACCCATTCATCATTGACTGTATATTCATATGGTCGATGCACCTCCGTCTACTCCCGTTGTACAAACATGAAGCCAAAACACCCTCATTAAAACAAACACTGTGACATAAATCAGCGTGATAAGAACTATAAAGACAGAAACCACGTTTGAGAATTCTGATTTCATACTTTGACCCATATCCCATCTGTTAACATGGAGGAGGCGGAGCTTGCTCTTCCAAGCGGGAGGCCCAGGTTCAAATCCCACCTGTGGCTCCTTTCCCGCATGTCATTCCCCACTCTCTCCCTGATTTCTGAATCTATCGACTGTACTGTCTCTCAATTAAAGGCACAAAAAGCCCTAAAAATACATTGTGTAAATACATATACAGTAATATACAGTCCATGGATATTAACTGTAACAAACACTGACATAGATATGTTGATGTGATGTTCTCTCTTTGTTTTTGTATTGAAGCTGTCAACTGTCTTTGTCACACCTGGAAGTACATCAATGGCTGCACAAGCTCCACCCCCTTCCTATCCACCACCTGCCCCCCCCTGCTAAGCCCATCACCCTAGGTGAGTTGTCCCCGAGTTGCAGGAGTTCGTCTGCATTTGTTGTCAACTAAAAACAAAAAATTACTCAATATTGGGTATCAAGAACTTCTATTTTTGTTGTCAGGTGTCAGATGTTTTACTTTTACTGGAATCATATCAAAGGTATCATGGTCTTCTCGTATCACAACAACGGTTTATTTATCCGCGTTCTTCTTCGTCCTCTTCTGGTTTCCCCTTTTTGGAATGACGATTACAGACTACCGCCCCCTGCTGGCATGGAGAGTTATTGCCTCTCACGCGTGCGCAGGATGTACGTGGTGGTTGGTCGTCGGCTTTAGTCTTGCGGTGTGTTGAAGTGCCAATTTTTGGGGCAAGACAAAAGGCATCGCCTGTCAACGCCACAGGCGACCTTTGTCGCCACTATTTCTTTGCCGTCTGCTGGGTGTGTCAGGGACTTAAGAGAGAGCAGACTGTATCTCTGTTCACGCCACTGATACTAACAAAACACCAATAAAGATTATAGTAGACATTCCATCCATCCGTTATCTTTACCGCTTTTACTGTGCCGATCCCAGCTCCTGGACTGGTCTGGTCACCAGCCAATCACAGGGCTGACATATAGACAAACAACCAGCCACACTCACATTCACACCTACAGACAATTTAGAGTCAGCAGTTAACCTAACGAGCATGTCTTTGGACTGTGGGAGGAAACCGGAGTACCCGGAGAGAACCCACACATGCACGGAGAGAACAAACAAGCAAACTCCACATAGAGAGCGGCAGACAACAGTCTGTTGATGACGGCCGCTGTATGACTGACACTGCTCTGTGAGATCTTTTACATTTCCTTCACTATGAGCATCAAACGGAGGATGTTTGACCTCCTACTATGTCTGGATGATGAGCTCAGTGATAATGACGGCCCTGCTATCACAGCGAGGAGGATGTGGGTACAAGTCATAGCTGGCACCATGTGGACACAAGACCTGACCAGACAAGAAGCCAGACTGGATTCAATATTTGAAAGGCTTTTACAGAGGGCTGCAAGCCTGACGCCTAGTTGGTTATGTCGGTACACTGTGTTTAAAGGGGACATATTCTGAAAAATCCACTTGTACAGTGTTTTTGAACATATATTTGTGTAACCTGAGTGTCTACTGACCCACAAAATGTGAAATAAACCCATCCAGTCCTTTGTTTGTGGTCTGTATAAGTCTTACAACACAGAGAAAAATGCTCTGTTTCAAATGTGCTCTCCTTGTGATGTCACAGTGGGATTCTGGTTTAAAAAAATCCCCTCCCCTCCCCTGGTATCTCCACCCATGGACTCCACCCCCAGCCTAGAACAAAACTTTTTAAACATTTTTATTCTCGCTTGCGAAGGAGTGATGTCTACTGGGAAAACTCAGAGGGGAGCTCGTTGCATTTAAAGAGACACACACACCAAAACGGAGCGTTCTGAGAGAGCTGGTTTTTACAGGGTCACAAACCTCCTCTGGTGCTTGATTCATGTTATATTTTGACCAAAGCACAGCACAGATGTTTCATTTAGACCACAGGGGACTGTTTGAAAAGGGGGAGAAGGTGGATGATATGTCTTCTTTAAAACAGTGCAGTTGCACTCAGAGACCTTCAGTGGGCCCCAAAGCGCACCAAACCGAATCCCTCCAAACAATGTTTCTCTGTGTGTTTCTCCAGCTTTGTTCTCCTTATTTGTGTCTTTTGTGTTCGTACATTAACATTCATATAAAGATAAATATTTTGAATGTGGTCTCTGTCTGCATCACTAAACGTGTTTCTGGTTTTAACTGTGCTCTGTTGTTTTTCAGATGCAGAGCTAAACCAGCAGAGGGAGGAAGAAGTCTGAGCCTGCAGAGTAAAAACGGTTTAATCAGCTGAAGAGACGCCCGCTCTTAAAGCACGATATTAATAACTCGTCATATTCTGGTTTTGAATCGCGTCCAATCCCTGAATTGTATCCACTCCTAAACTCCCCTGCTGCGCTCTCATTGGCTGGAGGAAACACACCGGCTCCGCCCAGAAACGTCCAGAGTCAACCAGAACAAAGCAAAACAGTAAAATCCAGTCAGAGGTCAGGGTCTCTGCAGACACAGTCACCACCACACATGTATGGAGGCCCAGAAGGGACGATGGAGCAGCTTCATTTTAGGAGAAGTCTGTATTTTATTTTGAAGGAGGAAGCTGCTGACTTCATCTTTAATGACATCGGAAGTGAATATACTGTAAACATGATTAAAACCTGCTTTAACACACTACCTTCAGACTCTACACTCACAAACAAATCCTCCATAAATGAACACTTGTAAAAAGAGCATGAACATGATCTTCTGTCATTAAAAATATTTACTCTTTTGAAATAATGAAACTGTCTCCTGTTGACTGAGAATATCAGCTGATCATTTATAAGAGGAGTCTCAACATCTGTTTCACATGTGGGGATCTTTCCCAGCAGACGTGTTGCAAAAGTCCCGTGTAAACTGACGACCAATGAAGAGTGTTATATCCGAAGACTGTAGGAGCCTGAGTGACGTCACCCGTCTGTTCCTGCAGGGGGCGCTGGAGTCCCATCGATGGCGGTCTCCATGCTGGAAATGCTGTCTCAGTCTAACTTTCAGTCAACCTAACGACAGGCTGAGAGCTGGAGCTGAGGCGGGTTTTAAGCCTCCTGACAAACAAACCGTTACACCGCGCCCACCTGTCAATCATGTCAGCTACACGCTTTATTGTGAATAACTCTTATCCTTCATCAAATCAAAACTGATGAGTCACCAAAACATTCACCCCCCGTACAATGTGTGTCGATCGAGACATGAGCTGATCAGACCTATTTGTTTTTTTTTAACCAGGCTGTAAACATGTTCATCTCTGCTGTAAAAACAGGCTTTTTAGAATGGGTGTGTATGTGACTTACTGTGCTTCTGCAGCCAGCCTCTAGTGGACACTCGAGGAACTGCAGGATTTTACACTTCAGCATCGGAGGTTGCTGTTTGGGCGGTTCATGTGGTATTTTCTTATAAAGACGTGTACCAATGCTCCATCCTTTGGTTGTTCAAAAAAGACAAAACGTTCTCTCTCATACATGACACAATGACTAATGCCTTTACATTTTAAAATCTGCCTGCAGTCGGTTTGTCTCCGTTTCAGTTTAATATTCTCATGTAAAGAGACTTGTAGTCGACTGCTGCTGTATCTGAGAGGAATAAAAGAAACCCATAAAGCTTGACATCCTCCTGAACACATGATCCTCTCTCCCTCCAGTAACACAAAGCTCTAAAATTAGCCCGGCTCTGTATTTAGGACGCCTGTGTGAGGAGGGAAAAGCCTCTGAAACGTTTCCTCTGACCTCACGGCTGCACAAGGTGAGCGCAGATAATCTACCAGAGGCTGAAGAAAAATGATCACCGCCGCCGTGACGCCTGATTATTCTACATTTTCACGGGCTGATGATTTTACGCGGGTTGTCATCTCACAGACGGACGATGTTTCCTGAGCTCAGAGAGGAGCAGCAGAGGGAGAGGAAGTCAGTGAAAACTGCCTGACGACACAATCTCTGCCTCAGGGTTTCTGTTGTGAGTTCCTCTGTCCTTTGGTCATTAAAACAGTCCAAGAATCGGCTTACTGCAGCGGCCAACAAGGGCAAACACACTGCAAACACCCGAACGATTAACATTCAGAGAAAGAGAACTGGTTCAGATAGAAGTGATTGTACCCGACCTAAAAAGCCTCTGCATGTTTCTAATAAGGTCCACGAGCAGAAACGTGCTCAAACTAGGATCAATATTGGAGATGCTTTTGAAAAATGGAGAGAGGTTAGAACGCAGAAAGGTTTACAGACCGATGCAGAGCTGGCTAAACACTGAAGCTTCAGTGTCCACCACATGGCAACCTGAGTGAGCATGGACTATAGAGAGGAGGGGGGGGGGGGGGGGGGGAGACAATGTTTCTGTCCGTCTGTCTTTAATTAAATTAAAAAATGTTTTCAATCATTTTACTTTCCAGAAAATGAAAACATCATCTCATTATTGTCATTGGTGATGTTTAAAATAAACTTAATTTATTTATTTTCTTCACCTCTCTGATGTGTCTCCATCAGCTCCATCACCACCCGCGCCACTGACACCAGCACCAGAAACCATGCTTTCTGCGCATGCTCAGTTTCAGTCTCTCCCTCTCGCGCTCTCTCTCATCCTCATCCTCCTCATCCTCCTCCAGCAGCCTCCATCTCTCCGGATGTCCTCCTGACTCCTGCCCGGCCGCGCGGCTCCCTCTCCAGGTAAGACCCGGTCGTCCCTCCGATCCCTCCACCTGCCTCCTCTCATCGATCACCCCGCAGATTATCGACGCTGATCGGGGCCGTGTTTACTCGTCATTTCGCGGGGTGGAGGGGTGGATGCTGCCTGCCTGGATACTACATCCTCCCCGGTGTTTTCCGCTGGAGAAACAGGCGCGTATTTAGCCTAAATATGACCCACAGATCATCCTGTTTGACCCGGGTTATCCCTCCGGTCTGAGTCCGGGTTATCAGCCGTCTGGTCCGGGTAATGAATAACATGTCAGACGGTGTGCTGCTTATCAGTCCCGGCTGATATTATCTCGCTTACACACACACACACACACACACACACACACACACACACACACACACACACACACACACACACACACTCACGGGGCAGCCTTGTGCTCCGTGTTTGGGCAGTTTTGCGCATCACAAGGTCACGGTTCTGATGGCCGGCAGTCTCTCAGACTCTCTGCCGGCCATCAGGCGTCATGTTCGGATAAAAAACTGTGTCAGTGTGCAGCCTCACAGCCAGGAGCTCGTGCAGAGAAACAGGCTCTAAAAAGCAGATAAAAACGGGATGTTTCCGGGTTGATTAGTGGCTAACTCAAACATGATGACGTGGTGAAGATGAACTGTGACAGCAGGACAGATTTAAGGCTTAGGTAATGAAAACTACAGCTGTAAACAGGCTTTGATGATAACACACACACACACACACACACACACACACACACACACACACACACACACACACACACACACACACACACACACACACACACAGAGGCTGCTGTTTGAACACAGACCTGAGTCCTTAATGTGCATGAGTGAAGATCACACCTGGAGCTGTGAGGAGGTGTTCACCTGAAACAGGAACACTGACAGGTCAGTCTCTGCTAAATGAATGCTTTCATGCTAAATAGAATGATAAGGTAGCGCTGGATTGGCTGCAGGTATTTAATTATTGGAGAGGAGATACAGACACCTGTCTCCTCTTACCTGTTTTGATGCACAGTGCACTGTGTGTGTGTGTGTGTTTAGGATTTAGGATCTGACTGTATCTTTCATTGGGCTCAACAGAAAGCGACAGCGATCATCGAGATGAGAGGAGCAAAATGTGGGAATAAGTAAATACCAAGGTGAGCTGGACTCGACCTAAATATCAACACTAACAGAGTGAACAGATTGTGGACATGGCTGCAGTCAGCATGCCAATTGCACGCTCCCTCAAAACTTGGGCCAATAGCCTAGCGGTTATGACGCGCGCCCCATGTATGACCTCGTCCCTCTCCTCCTCACGTCTCCTGTTCCTCTCCAGCTGTACGATCCTTTAAACGCAAAAATCACCCAAAAACTATAAAAACAAGCGTCGTGGTCATGTGTGTCTTTGTGCTGTGTGATAAAACTGTTTATTGTGACCGGCCTCGGGCGCACCTGTGCAACAATCCTGCTGTCCAATCAGCATCTTGATGTGCCGCACCTGTCAGGTGGAAGGATAACCTCCACTCACAGATTTAAACACGTTTGTGAACAGAGAGGAATGTTGAGTGTGTTTTATGAAGTTTCACACTTCCTGTCGTCTCTTCTTCTGTGGTCAGCGATGATGCCGACAGGAGCGATGGTGAAGACATGAGCACAGCGAGCCGACGTCCATGGAGTCGTCTTTTAACGCCGTAGAGCTCAGAGAGCTGCGGGGCGGCGGAGGCGGGCGGGGCGTGTCTCCGACTCCGCCCTCGTCCTCCTGGACAGCGAGCGCAGCGGGATGCTCAGTCCGAGGGTTCGAGAACGCCTCCTACCAGCAGGACGAAGAGTACGACTACCAGCAGGGGGCGACCGTGTCTGCAGGATGTCCGCCTTCTACTTCAGCGAACAGCAAGGTAAACGAGACACAGCGATGATTTTACATTTTAGGTCAGTGGTTTGGTTTCACGATCTCAGATTTCTTTATGATGCCCGACTGTTTGTAAGAAGCTGGCGTCCCCAATGGGTTTGTGATCGATTGATTTGAAGCCTCACGTTTGACATCAAGCTGCCACCATCTTGTTGCAGAAATCTGGACAAGAGGGTGGAGCCTCGTTGCTTCTGTCTGTTGACGCAGTGTGTCTGATTTTCAGGTGTTACGGTGAAGGTGTAAAAAAAATAGTTTTCTTTTCTCAGGTGGAGCAGCGTCAGGAGCTCTCTCCACGCTCATACGATGAGGAGGATGGCGGTGGCGGCGGCGGTCAGGAGGACTGTCAGGACTTCACCGAGTATAACCCCGCCGACGATCACTCTGCAGACTATGGCTTCATCTTCGCCCTGGTGTTCCTGGTGAGCGGGATTGTCCTCGTGGTCATCGCCTACACCATCCCCCGAGAGGCCAAAGTGGACCCCAACTCGGTGTCTGCGCGTCAGATGGAGAAGCTGGAGATGTACTACGCCCAGCTGGGCGCGCACCTGGACAAGTGCATCATCGCGGGGCTGGGCCTGCTGACGCTGGGCGGGATGTTCCTGTCCGTGCTGCTCATGGTGTCCATCTGCAGGGGCGAGATGTACCGACGCAGGGCGGCGTTCGTCCGACCCAAGAGGACTTATGGCTCCATCAACCTGAGGATGAAGCAGCTGGCGACGGGGGAGGACGAGGGAAGGGAGGGCGGGGAGGGCGGGGAGGGCGGGGGGCAGTTTCAGGTTGAACACTCAGAGACAAGGAATCAAACCCAGGCCGGACCGAGCAGGAACCCTCCTCCTCCTGCTGCTTCTTCTTCTTCTTCTTCTTTAAATGCTGCACACGGAGTCATCTAAGCGTCCTCTACTTTCACTCTGCAGTCGTCCCTCTGAGCAAGCTGTAACAATGGGGGACGCAAAGCGATGCAGGTCCCCCGTTTGTGCCGACTGGAGGAGCACGTGTCGAGCACAAGTCTGCTGGAGCGAGTGTGAGGATATTTATTCTGACCAATCACAGACTGACTTAAAGAGGCAGCAGCGGAAGAAGAAGAGAGGTAAGAATGTGGCAGCGTGGGAACAGAGCACACTAATGAGATAAACACTATATCACAGTTTGAATATATTATGAAAGTGTTAAAGCACATCGTGTGCGACGGGCGCTGCACGCTGCTGCAGAAAAAACTTTATTTATGAAGTCAAATGTTGAAATGATCTGTCACGCTTCTTACGTAGCTGTTAGATTAACGTGATGACATACTCCACCTGCTGCTGTGAATAAGTCTGGAAAGCGTCTTTATCGGGACATCGACACAGAGAAACGTTGACGTGTGCTGGTCGCTCACACGGATAAACATTCAGAACGAGATATTTCACTCCGGTGTGACGTTTACGAGCTACAGCATCAGAAAATACAAACACGGTTAAACCTTCTTGAGAGAAATGGACTTTCAGTTTCTGCGATCCGATCTGTGCAATAAAAAACAGAAACAACACGTTTTTAAAAAGAAGCTTTTTAGCGTCTTTCAGCTCTTTGTTTCGGTTTCTTCTGAGCGTCCAAGACTTCGTCTCGTGAAATAAAAACGTCTTCGATCTACAAAACGATGACTGACGTTTGATTTCAAAGTTCATTTTAACATTTACTTTGATATCTACGTTATTTTACCCTAGAGGCTGGTGCACACCAAACTGACGACCACGAGCGAAGTGCGACGAAAACCGACTGCTGCGTCCTCTTCTGTCCCGCCGCTGTCGAGCCAAAAGTCGAACACAGTTCAAACGCCAAACAGCTCGTTGCTGATTGGTTAGTGCGGGAGAGGCGAGAACTCGAGGATACACAAACAGCGGAGTTTGAACACTCGTTCATAATTCTTCCTCGACTTACTGACGCGAAGATGATGAGAAGGGACTTCTGTGCGTGCCGTCTTGACTTGTCGTTTTTGTTTTTCCTTCGTTTCTCTTCGCGTGTCCAAATTCGCTGGCTGAGAGCCAAGCAGAGGGATTTCTGTCCCCGATCTGTTGTCCCAAATTCCACGCATTGAATCGGCCCGAAAAGCGTCCGACTCTGCCGTTCACACCAAACCCAACAGAACCGTCGACTCTCTCTGACCAGCCCTGACAGGCCCCGCCCCCTGACGGTGGGCTCGGTGTGTACCTCCCCTAACAAAAACATTAGCTTGAGAAGTCTTCGTCTGATGCACGGCCTCAGATTAATATTAGCGTGCGACCACAAAAGGTTTTACTTAATGGTGCTGAACACACCACCACGAGGTGCAGGGTGTTTTTGGAGCCCCCTTGTGGTCAAACATTGCGTACTGCAGCTTTAATATTTGATTTAAAAAAATTTCAAACTGATTGTTCAGATCACAGCAGCACTCCAACATGCTGTCACAGATTACCCAGAATGCTTTGCATCAGTAGCTGATCTGATGATGTGAGTCCTCATCTCGAGCTGCTGCACAAATCCTCCGCTGTCGTTTCCTCTCCAACTCTCCTGAGAGAGGAAGTCGCTCGAACAAAAGAAAAGAGTTAAGAGAATCTAAATTGCCGTTTATTTCGATGTAAGTTTCTGAGTTGTCAGACAGCTTCGACTGCTGCGGGCTGTAAATGTCACACATGATGAGAAATGTTTCTCTCAGTCATAAAGACGTGAAGTCTGATTTCTGACGAACACAAAGATGTTTTATGATGAATTAACCTTTAATGTGGCACAGCGCCCCCTCCTGTGTATGATATGTAAACACGTTATTAATGTCTTATTATGCCTTAATGAGTAAACACACACACACAGTACTACACACACACACACACACACACACACAGTACTACACACACACACACACACACACACAGTACTACACACACACACACTCAGTACTACACACACACACACACACAGTACTACACACACACACAGTACTACACACACACACACACACACACTCAGTACTACACACACACACACACACACACAGTACTACACACACACACACACACACACAGTACTACACACACACACACACAGTACTACACACACACACACACACACACAGTACTACACACACACACAGTACTACACACACACAGTACTACACACACACACTGTACTACACACACACACAGTACTACACACACACACACACAGTACTACACACACACACACACACAGTACTACACACACAGTACTACACACACACACAGTACTACACACACACACACACAGTACTACGCACACACACACACAGTACTACACACACACACACACAGTACTACACACACACACACACACAGTACTACACACACACACACAGTACTACACACACACACACACACAGTACTACACACACACACACTGTACTACACACACACACACACACAGTACTACACACACACACTGTACTACACACACACACACACACACACACACAAACACAGTACTACACACACACACTGTACTACACACACACACACACACACACAGTACTACACACACACACACACAGTACTACACACACACACACACACACTGTACTACACACACACACACAGTACTACACACACACACTGTACTAAACACACACACACACACTGTACTACACACACTGTACTAAACACACACACATGCACACACACACACACACACACACACAAACACACACACACACACACACACACACACACACTGTACTACACACACACACACACACACACACAAACACACTGTACTACACACACACAGACACACACACACACACACACACACAGACACACACACACACACACACACACACTGTACTACACACACACACACTGTACTAAACACACACACATGCGCACACACACACACACACACACAGACACACACACACACACACACACACACACACACTGTACTACACACACACACACTGTACTAAACACACACACATGCACACACACACACACACACACACACACACACACACACACACAGTTGGTGCCTCTGTACTTGTGAGGACATCGAGCTCTCGAGCTGTTTCTAAAAACTAGTTTTTATTGGTCAGTAAAATATTCTGTAAATATTCGGTGTCGACGTGTCGGATGTAAACGACCAGCAGAAGCTCACAAACCAAATACGCAGCGCAGGTATGCAAAACAGGAAACACCTTTTTTTATTCAACGTGTTTTTTTTATTTAGTCGCGCTGAGAAAACAGACGAGGTCGAGCTCCGTCTGTGGAGCGTTAACATAAATTCCATTAGTTTGTATTTGGAAACGTTTTTTGTCATGCTTTTATTTTGAAATGTTATCAGTATTATCTTCCCTGAGTATTCATAACTTCCTGTTTGGATACAACCCTGCTTTTATTTTGAAATACAGTAAGAACCTTCTGGCAGATGGAAGGTTACCACAGAAACAGGAAGTGGTCACGGATCACAAATAGATTGACTGCGTTTTTTTAAATGTTTGATTTCATTTTTTCTCTAAAATGTGAGAACAAGTTCAGAACGGGGAAACCATTTAATTAATTAAAATAAGGACTGTCAAATGATTTATATTGTTCAAAATGTAAATAGAGTCTTCAAAGTTCTGAATCAGTGATCAAACTGCTTTAACAAACAGTCCATTTTTAGTTACTTTACTCTGAAAAGAATCTCATTCACAACGTGAGCACATCAAACTTCCCTGAAATGTTCTGCAGAAATCTGAGAAACGTTTTGATTTCAGCCCAAAGGATTTGACTTTGAGGTCACTGGGTGATCAGCTGTCGGTGTGTTTGTGATCTCTGGAGCAGCAGGATATCTTTGTTGTGTTTCTCATCTCCACTGAGGCGTTCTTCAGGACAGAAAAAACTCTCCTCACAAACACAAACCTTTTCTCCTCCTCGTAAACTGAACCACGTTTAGTCTCATGAATAAATCAGTCGTTCTGTGTGATCACGTGACCTCTGTGTTTCTGCCCTCGGCGCTCGGCTGCGGCGCTACCTGCTCTGACACACATTTGCGTTTTTCTGACTCAGCAAATCCGAAGTGACGTGAACGAGCAGTGAACCCGAACGAGCCTCAGACGCTGTGTCTTTAAAAGAACCTCAGAGAGCTGCAGAGAGCACAGACTGATGCAGAGAGAGACGGCGTTCACCTGAGAGGTCGCACAGCGCCGTGAGGTCACAGAAATAAGACGTAAACAGAGTTCTCATCCTGCAGGAGGAGGGGACAGTCAGGGAGGGACTCTGCATGAGGGAGGCCTGGTCTGATGGTCTGAGGTCTAGAGAGAGCCCGGTCTGAGGTCTAGAGAGAGCTCGGTCTGAGGTCTAGAGAGAGCCTGGTCTGAGGTCTAGAGAGAGCTCGGTCTGAGGTCTAGAGAGAGCCTGGTCTGAGGTCTAGAGAGAGCCTGGTCTGAGGTCTAGAAAGAGCCTGGTCTGAGGTCTAGAGAGAGCCCGGTCTGAGGTCTAGAGAGAGCTCGGTCTGAGGTCTAGAGAGAGCTAGGTCTGAGGTCTAGAAAGAGCCTGGTCTGAGGTCTAGAGAGAGCCTGGTCTGAGGTCTAGAGAGAGCCTGGTCTGAGGTCTAGAGAGAGCTAGGTCTGAGGTCTAGAAAGAGCCTGGTCTGAGGTCTAGAGAGAGCCCGGTCTGAGGTCTAGAGAGAGCCCGGTCTGAGGTCTAGAAAGAGCCCGGTCTGAGGTCTAGATAGAGCCAGGTCTGAGGTCTAGAAAGAGCCTGGTCTGAGGTCCGGTCAGAGTGCCCTTTCTATTTCACCCGACTGTTTCAGTCCCGCTCGTCTTTGTTAAAACAGGTTATGATTTTAGCACACGTGTTATATTCATATTTTGGGCGTGTGTTGTTACTTGAATATATTCCCACAGCGGCCATGTTGCTGTGATGTCACGCTTAGGGTGGGAAGCCCAAATGTTGAGTCGTCACATTTCTCTAAATCAGAACTAATGAAACAGGAAGTACGTTCACGCTGCCAGGAGTGGACTCATAAATACACGAGCCTTTAAACCAAACTGAAACACGCTTCACTGCACACTGCAGATGGAGAGGAGTGTTGGAATGTCATGAAGGAACTCGAGCTGCTCGACCACAGACTCAGAAAATCGATCTTTATTCTGTCTGTGGCGCGATGACTCTGTTTCAATAGGAATCTTCTATTTATACCGAGGAGGGCTGGACGAGCCGCTCTCAGATGTCATTAAAGTCCTTCAGAGGACACACAAACCCCCAAGACTGAAACATGACGTGTGAAGGAGAAATGTGGGACCAATGTTCTTTGTTATTGTTGACCTGATTTACTGAAGGTGGCGCTTGAAGTCACACCTGAACGAAGTTTATCTGAGTGACGAGGAAGCAGACAAACTAAACAACACCTCTGATTAGAGGGAATCACTTTGTAAAACACGACTTATGAAGAATCCAAAAGGCAGTTTGTCATCTTCCCCTCCTGCACCTGCCCCCCCCAACCTCCTTCACATGCCCCCGCCCCCCCTGCAGTATGTTAGCCTCCCCCAGCTGCAGGGATGCAGGAGAAGTAGGTTGCTTAAAAAACGAGTAACGAGAAACCCGTCAGAGCTGCATGATCAGAGACATCTTTAAGTTTCACCTTTAATGCGTCCTCTGCAGATGAACCGCTCTATGCTCCACTGTTAGGGGTCAGGGGTCAGAGGTCAAAGCTGCAGCTCACTGCTCCAGCAGCTGTTTGAGATCAGGAGTTTACCTGAAGGACACGTCAGCAGAGTCCAGGTCCTGACCTGAGATCAGCCTCATTAATCACAATCATCCTGCTGCTGCAGAGAGACTCACACTCCAGAGGATCCTGCTCCAGATCACACCTGAAAAACACCTGAAAAACAGCTGTTCACACCTGAAAAACAGCTGTTCACACCTGAAAGCCTCACCTGCACTCAATTCAAACCTTATTTACAGATTGAACAACATGCACACAGTCACACACAGCCGTAGCATTTAACTTTGAGACTTAATGAATGTATGAATCAACGCTGTATTAGAGCAGCTCTGTCACACAGTATCACTCAACCTGTTACACACTCACTGTTGCCGAGGCAACACTCCTGTTTATGTGTTTTATCCTGAATCAGCGTGTAGAGTTTATAGATGTGTATTTATCCAGATAAAGTCATATTTCACTTGGATGGAACATTTTGAAGCAGCCGTCTCAAAAACTGTCAAAAACTGTCGACTCATGGCCGTCTGTAGCGTAGAGGTTAGTCCTACAAGAGGGCGCTTCTCCGACCCGTGGCTCCTTTCCTGCATATTAATCGCCTCTCTCTCTCTCTCTCTCTCTTTCTCTCCCCCGGTTTCTGACTCTCTCCGCTCAGAAAAAGCCCAAAAATATCATCAACCTCTTTTGTTTACGTGAAATAGTTTCAAACACTAATTAAAGGAGCAGTATGTAACTCTGACACCTAGTGTTTAAAACGGGTACTGCAGTCTAAATTCTAAACATAGTAGAGAGCTGTCCCCCCCCTCCTCTCTAGAGTCCATACTCACGCAGGTTGCCATGTGGTGGACACTGAAGCTTCAGTGTTTAGCCAGCTCTGCATCGGTCTGTAAACCTTTCTGTGTTCTAACCTCTCTCCATTTTTCAAAAGCATCTCCAATATTGATCCTAGTTTGAGCACGTTTCTGCTCGTGGAGCTTATTAGAAACATGCAGAGGCTTTTTAGGTCGGGTACAATCACTTCTATCTGAACCAGTTCTCTTGCCCGCTTCCATCGCTGCAACACCTGTTGGTTTGACCTGATAACTGCTCTCATATCTGGCAAACCGAGGGGCGTCCAAAATGGAGACGGACCAAACAGAAAAAATCTTTGAGGGTTTGAACAGCTCTGCAGAGCTTTGAGTAAACGTTGGTAGAGATCTTTGCATCCAGGTGAAATATCACTTAAAGATATAGACGAGTCTGAAGTGTATAAATAATGAAGAGGTGGTTCATCTGTTTGTGAATAAAAGATCTTTGTTGATATGTGACGAGAAGCACAGAATGGACATTAAAGGGAAATATTATAATTTATATTTGAGTGAGGCTGTGATGGAAATGTTTATAAAGATGGTTTTATGTGTTTACACGCAGAGAAATATAAGAATGTTATTTACTGTAATATCTCTTTAACCTGAGGGACATCAGGGTTCATGTGAAGTGTTATAAAGAGGACGGAGACTCTGCTAAAGCTCGGCTCAGTGTTTTGATTCATTAACATCTACTAAAGGTTAAAGGTCACATATTCTCCTCCTCTTCAGTGTCAGAGCTCCTCAAAACATGCGTGTGAAGTGTCTTGTTCTAAATCCACTCTGATCCTGTATTTGATCATGTCTATGAACCCCTTTATTTCAGCCCTGCTCAGAACAGACTGTTTCTGTGTCTGAACCTTTAAATATGTAAATGAGCTGTGTCTGACCACGCCCCCTCTCTGGAAGGGCTTGGGTGTACTCTGGCTTTCTCGCTCCATGTCCTATTGTTTATGGTGAGAAGGCAGACTCAAAAGGCAGAACAAACACCTAGCTGTGGGAGTGTCACCCACCTGGGGGAGGGGTTACTGCCCTTTGTGATGTCATGAAGGGAAAATCTCCAAACAGCCTGTTTGAGCACACATTCTCTGAAAAGTGGAGCAGGGAAAAGACGGAGAGGATGGACTTTTCTCATCATTGGGGGGTTTGTAGACGGACTAGAGACACATATTAGAGTTAGAGGAACATGGGGAAGAGGACTTTAAATATGTGACCTTTAACATTTAACTTAATGGAGAAACAGCTCGTCTGCTCTTTCTTCAAAGAGGACAAACATTTATTTCACTCTGTTGTCCGGCGATGACGACTTTCTTCTATCATATTTATCTTGTAATGTCGGGTTTAATCGCTCTGTCCTCTGATAATGAGTTCATTTCAGTCGTTTTCTTAAGATCGTGAAAAATCGACTTGTTAGCGTTAGCGACGATATACTGAGATAAATACGTTGAGATTTCAAGAAAATCACAGAGATGTCATTGTGATCCGGGGAAATCAGAGTGAAATCAAACGTCTGGATGTTTTCAAAGACACTCGGAGAGAAATCGAACATACGCCTTTAAATATTTCCAGATTAAAGAAGCTAACATCCTGATCTAAACAGGGGAAGAATCTGAGCCGGGTTTTAACGTTTACTCTCATCTTTATTGTCCAAATATTCCTGATTATTAAAGGTCCAGTTTAACGAAGAGAGAGGAGCAACAGAACAATCAGAGGTGTGATTTAAACTCGGCACAGTCTCTCTCTTCATCTCCAGAAGTGTTTGGTCACATTTTAAGCCCCGCCCTCTGACTCCAGTTAGAGATGAATGTAAGGATTGTAAACGTCCTCAGATGTTCGATCGTGTGGATTTCATGTCCGTGTGATGAAGCAGGAGCAGCTCGTGTGCTGCAGTCTGTCGTCCTGAAGGTTCATGTCTGCATGTCGACGTTTTGACGCCTTCTTCCTGTAAATACTGAGAGCTGTAAACTGTTTTTAACTCTCGTTTTGTTTACGTGAAACAATAAACTTCTCTTTGCTGTTTTTAAAAGAGTTGGCTGATTTCCATTTCTTTACATCTCAAGCTGACGACACAAAACACGATGGTCAGATTTATCCCCCATATCGATTGGGGGGGGGGGCGTGGCCTGATTCAAGGCTTGTAAATATGAATGTTTGAAGCCTGAGTGACGTCACCCGTCTGTTCCTGCAGGGGGCGCTGGAGTCCCATCGATGGCGGTCTCCATGCTGGAAACGCTGTCTCAGTCTAACTTTCAGTCAACCTAACGACAGGCTGAGAGCTGGAGCTGAGGCGGGTTTTAAGCCTCCTGACAAACAAACCGTTACACCGCGCCCACCTGTCAATCATGTCAGCTACACGCCTTATTGTGAATAACTCTTATCCTTCATCAAATCAAAACTGATGAGTCACCAAAACATTCACCCCCCGTACAGTGTGTGTCGATCGAGACATGAGCTGATCAGACCTATTTGTTTTTTTTTAACCAGGCTGTAAACATGTTAATCTCTGCTGTAAAAACAGGCTTTTTAGAATGGGTGTGTATGTGACTTCCTGTGCTTCAGCAGCCGGCCTCTAGTGAACACTCCAGGAACTGCAGGATTTTACACTTCATTGTAATTCATCTGACCTCAAACTCGTCCTCCCTGCAGAGTCTCATACGTCACCCGTCTCCTCCGCAGAGAGACAACCAGAGATGTATTACCTTCACCTGAGACCCGGAGCTATTGAGGTGTGTGTGTGTCTCTGTGTGTGTGTGTGTGTGTGTGTGTCTCTATGTGTGTCTCTGTGTGTGTGTGAGTGTGTGTCTCTGTGTGTGTGTGAGTGTGTGTCTCTGTGTGTGTGTGTGTGTGTCTCTATGTGTGTCTCTGTGTGTGTGTGTGTGTTTGTGTGACTTTGAAATTACTTTTCACAGCAGTCTGAATGACTGCAGGGCTCTCTCTGTGCGTCTCCTCTGAGTGTTCATTGACATTCATTCTGCCTGCACCAGACGTGAAGAGATCATCATCACAGGAACATTAATGGACCTGTCATAAGAACCCAACAACAGGAAATGAGACCGGATGAATAGGTACGGCTCTCTCTCCCTTCCGGCTGCAGGAGGTGATTGAACTCACCTGAGCCAATCAGGGTGGAGTATAAAGAGCTGCAGAGAGGAGACAAAGGAAAGTAGAAGGGTGGTGAAGGAAAGAAGGTGAACGGGGAAAGATGGAGACTAAAGGAGGAACCAGGATGAAGGAGGGGAGGATTAAGGGAAAATAGAGGAAACGGAGATGATGAAGAAAGATGGAGGGGAACAAAGATGTGAGGAGAGAGGCGGGAGAGATGGAAGAGGAAAAATCAAGAGAGGAGAACAAAGACGATGGAGAGAAAAATAAAGAAACAGGAAGAAAGAGAAAGATGGAGATAGAGGAGGAGAGAGAGAGGAGGGAACACTAAGAATGGAAGGAGAAGAGATGAGGAAAAAAAGGAGAAGTGACTGAAACAGAATCTCCTCCACGCTCAGTGATCTGAATGACAATGAGGACACACACACAAACACACGTATTACTAATGCACAGCAGCTCTCTCTCTCATACTGGGGGAGGATCCTTCATTTAAAGGGACAGTTCACAGATTTTGTGAGAAAGTGTGCTCAGTTAACGAACTCGGACTTTCTAAAGCACTAGGACTCCAGCAGAGGAGGAGGAGATGAGAGGAAAGAGAGATGAGGAAGAGGAAAGGAGGAGGAGAGAGATGAGGAAGAGGAGAGGAGGAGGAGAGAGAGGAGAGGAGGAAGAGAGGAGGAGGAGAGAGAGGAGAGGAAGAGGAGAGGAGGAAGAGGAGGAGATGAGAGGAAAGAGAGATGAGGAGGAGGAGAGAGAGTAGGAGGAGGAAGAGGAGGAGGAGAGGAGAGAGGAGGAGGAGGAAGAGGAAAGGAGGAGAGAGATGAGGAAGAGGAGAGGAGGAAGAGAGAAGGAGGAGAGGAGAGGAAGAGGAGAGGAGGAGGGAGAGAGAGAGGAAGAGGAGAGGAGGGAGAGTAGGAGGAGGAAGAGGAGGAGAGGAGAAGAGGAAGAGAGAAGGAGGAGGAAGAGGAGAGAGAGAGAGGAGAGGAGGAGGAGCTTCTGGGGGTGATGAGCCCAGGAGGAGGGGCCCAGTTTGAATGTTTACAAACAATGTTTGTTCTGCCTCTGTGATCTAATCTGACCTACTGACCATCGTTACCGACTAAAATATCGTAGTCTGACCTCAGCGTTCAGGAGCGGCATGCTGCAAACAGACAATATAAACACAGAGAGACGAACAGAAACTCAACGCTGATTATAAAGTGTGACGTTTTTATTTGAGAATTTCAGCATCAAATATTTTAACAAGTAAGTTTTTTTTAATTCTGGTCAATCCAAAGAAAGGAAGGATTCCATCTTCAAAGTAAAAATTAGATAAATATGAACATGTGTTCTCCTCATTCATATCTATGCACAAGTTCAATCCAGAGATGTTCATCTGACTCCTGAGAGAACGCTGCTTCTTCTTCTTCTTGAGTTTTTATTTAAGTAGAATGTTTAGTAAACGAAGCTGTCAGAAGGAGGAGGACACACGGAGGGAGAGAGAGACAGAAGTAGAGAAGGGAACTACATGAACATGTCGTCATATCCGGGCGGGGGCATGTGGTCTCTGTCCGGTCTGAAAAACACAATAATCTGTCATCAGCTTCATCTCGCCGTTTGATTGGACGGGAAGCAGAAGTGTAAAACTAAGAGCAGCACTGAACGAGGACTCTCAGAGTGTGTGTGTGTGTGTGTGTGTGTGTGTGTGTGTGTGTGTGTGTGTGTGTGTGTGTGTGTGTGTGTGTGTGTGTCTCACCCCGGTCTGTGTCGTCCCACTGGTCCAAACGGGTCGAAGCGAGCTCCGGAGGGGACGGCTCCAGGGGGCAGGATGTCTGGGATACCGCTGGAAGGGTCAAAACCAGAGCGAGGATACCCCGACCTCAAAGGGTCCATGATCATCCCGCCACGGCCACGAGAGCTTTGTGAGGGGGGGTTACATGAGGAGGACGTGTGAATGTATATATAGATATAATTGAACTTGAATATAATTATTGTCATGTTGTGATGCAGGAAACGTCCTGAAGCTTTGATGTTTGAGTTCAGAGCTTCAGAGTCTGAACAAGGGACGCTAATCCTCAGCCTGCCTGTGTGTGTGTGTGTTTACACTGACGTTTATCCCCAAAATCCAGGATTAGAACAAAGCTCTCTTTACTCAAATTTATAACTGAAAATGATTTCTATTTGAAAACAGATAGAGAGAGAGAGAGAGAGGCTGACTCACCCGAAGGGATCCAGATCTGCTCCTCCTGCTGCAAAAGGGTGCATGGGATCTGGCCTGAAACACACACACACACACACACACACGCACATCAGTATCTTATATTGGACCAAAAGCTGCTCCTCTTCCTCCTCTCTCTCTGTAGCTCTAACTCACTTTCCCTCGTCCATCACTCATCGCTCTGTGTGAACTTAACTTCTCCCTCCGTCTTTATGATTTCTTACTTTTCCTTCATCTGTCTTTGTTTATGTCTCCTCCCTATGTGGGGACGAGGAGGCGACAGCAGTGAGGTCGATAAAGTGCTGACATCACCTCGCATCTCATCTGATCGGGTCACAGCGAGCAGGACGAGGGAGGCAGAAGAGGACACACGCACACACGCACACACACGTCGAGCTCTGCCCTCGTTCACTCTCTTCTACTAAACACTGTCTAGACAGGCTGAGTGTTATAAGAGTGAAATCTTCCATGTGAA
Organism: Labrus mixtus; assembly: GCF_963584025.1. Classification (NCBI taxonomy): domain Eukaryota; kingdom Metazoa; phylum Chordata; class Actinopteri; order Labriformes; family Labridae; genus Labrus; species Labrus mixtus. The sequence goes on along the minus strand of NC_083618.1, from coordinate 24,701,914 downwards.
ATATAGTGAAGACCATTATTGGATGAGAAATCATTCTTCCATAAAGAAAGAAGATATTTGATGGTCGTTTTTCACAAAATGCTTGGGAGCGAAGTCGAGGCGCGCGCATCAATTAAGACAGGTTTAGTTGTTTTATGCCAGAGCGCCTTCAGACGTCCACCAGAGGACGTAACAGAAACACAGAGCAGCAACCTCCAATGTGGAAAAGTGAAGCCGATGCTGAAGTGCAAAATATTACAGTTCCTGGAGTGTCCACTAGAGGCTGTCTGGAGAAGCACAGGAAGTCACATACACACCCATTCTAAAAGAATGTGTTGGACCCGACCAGAGCAACAGATGAGGTCCGTCTCCCTTACCTTAGCAGACGCCTTGAAGCCCCCAGACCAGCTACAACCCCAGGGTTGTGTGTTTGAAGTTACACTTACTGTTTTTAAAGTGTAAAATCATTGAACTTAGTATGAAAGATGCAGATCACTGACCAGTTGGGCTGTGTTCCCTGTCGAGGGTGTCTGTTGGGGATGCGGAGGGGGTCGCTGTCTTCTCCTCTCCGTCTCTGCTCCTCGTCTTCGTCCCTCCGACTCCTCCTCTCCGTCCTCTGCGGTCTGTCCTGAGGGGGCAGCAGCTGAGTCCTGACCTTCTCCGACAGACTGTCTGTGTCCTTAAACACTCTGAAAACCAGACAGCCTGCTTTTTAATATCGACTTCATTTTTATACACTTCTTTTTTTTTTGTTAGATCGTCGGTAAAAGCATCCTGTACTTTAAAAAAGACATCAAAGCAGTATCATGTTAACAGGGTTTTTCCTGCATAGAGGATTCTTTGGCACCCCCCAAAGAGGTTTTACCCAGCGCCAAAGGAAAATCACCAGCGCCAAAAGAAAAAAAAGACGATACAAATTGCAAATTAAATCCTCTTTGAATGTATGTTAAAAATATCAATACATCAAACGACTGTTGAACAAGCAGAACATAAACTTAAATACGACATCTCTGACTTCTAGCAGTCATCTCCCCTCTCATCCGTCTACGCATGTGGCTCGCGCTGGATCGTTTCTTTTGACTGGTTCCGGACGCTCCGCTGACACCCACAAGCGCTAAATGCGGCTTGATTTTCTGTTTGGCGAGTTCATTTCAAAGAGCAATCCACCTCATGGCGGTAAATATTTATCCCAACAGTCATGTTAAAACTATACTAAACCGCGTATGATGTAGCTGTGGCTACTTGTCCCTGCTCCTCTGCTGTCTGCAGACGGGTCATCGCGGGGGCACGCTGAGACGAGACACACCAACATACATGGCTGCAAACGCGCACACACACACCGGAACGCCCACCACCGCGCGCACCTATTTACTTGTAGTGCAACGGAACACGGTTGATCCGCTATCCGAATGGACCGAGTCGGGAACGCACGCTCATCTTTTCTCCGTTCACTTCCTGCTTTTATCAACAATCAATATCTTAACGACCGTAACGTCAGCCAGCTGTAGTCTGTGAACTTCTCCACACAGATTGTCAAACAGCGCTGCGTTGCAGCAAATATATTTTTATTATTTCTCAATTTCCTGATCTGATCAAATGATCTGTGACTTAAATCTGTGATTATTTGACATAATACCTTAGTAACTCAAATAAATGTACTTAAACAGATGTGTACGTAAAACTAAAACACAATTTAAAGGAAAAGAGCAGCCATCATAAGAAGAGGGTGAAATCCACTGGCAGGATGTGACCTCCCCTCTCCCAATCTCATTACACCCCTCTCCCTCAAAATCCCTCTCCTCCCCTGTTTCAATGTTGCAATAAAAAACAATTCTTTATAAGATTTAATTGGGGTTTCAGTAACTTAAGCATAATGATAATATTATTTATAAAATGGTCAGAAATAACAGGAAATGCACAGATTTCTGTCAAATAAGGTAATACAGACTCGTAGACTATACTGTTATACGCGGGTCGAACGTTTACTACAGCGCGTATAGTCACCCCCCAAAGGCCCATTCTGAGCCAGGAAAAACCCTGGTTAAGTCACATGTTTTAAGGCACGGTACAGTTGCTCATACACAAGCACAGGAACACAGCAGTATCTGTCATGTTCTCTGTATTGTTCTCCAATGTGCGGACTCAAGCTCAACTGTGCGTCACTTTTTTTTCTGAGTCCTCCCGTCTCATAAACTGAGCACGCTTCATGATTACATACAGCCATGCATGTGTTGTATTACGATGTTATGAACAGAGGTAACCGTGCTCAGGCCCGGTTAGTCCTGGAGCAGTGTGAGTGCAGACCAGCGGGGGAATGGGGAGGGGAACTGTTCATTCAGCACGGTACGAGACAACAGGGCCTAGTGTGAGTGCGCCCGACAACCAACCTGTCAAATGTTTGCAGCTGTTCAGCATCCACGTGGTCACTGATGGTCACCGTCAAGTCTGACACCTGCTGAGTGCTGGAGCTCTACACACACACACCACACACACCACACACACACACACACACACACACACACACACACACACACACACACACAGGAGGATAACATCAAGACATGTGATGGATGGTTTACAGATTTCTCCAATAGAGTACAGAACCACTGGAATCTGATGCGTGTAAATCCGGGTATATATTTCAGCTACCATCAGGTTGAAGATCAGAGTGGAGTCCACAGCGATGGCTTTGAGCAGCAGCGTGGTGTCGCCGTCTTTGGGTTTGTATCTCAGACTGTACAGCTCCTTGGTGACGCTCCAGTCTGCAGGCAGCAGCTCAGACTTCTTATCATTGTTGCGGGGCTAATGGAGGGAGACAGACAAAGAGAGAGCAAAGAGCTAGAACAGGCAGGATAACAATGTCAGGACAGACTCTCCAGCAGTATAATGAAAAGCAGTGTTACAGCATGACTGTCCCCTACTGGCACAGCACTACAGTAAGTTAGCTAGCCACAGATGACATGACAGTTTTTGGAGCTATTTTTATTCCAAACTACAGCTTGAAAGTTCAGCATGAAATCAGACAGCTTGTTACAGAAACGAAGAACATGTTCATGAGGTTAGAAACAGTTTGGTATGAAGTCGGTTGAATACAGTTTTATTCTAATTTAGAAAGCTAACACCAAGACACAGGCGCTTGGTTAGCTTGTACAGAATTCCATTGAAATAAAACGCAGTTTTATATTTTCAGGTGAAATAAGGGGCAACAATCTGAGTAAAAACAAAGCAAATATATGCACACGAATCGTTTAGAGCTGTTCTTTAATTCGGCGTATGGCTTATTTACTAGAAAAATCGTATTGTGCTTAAAAATTCAGTTAAATATCTGTCAATCTAATGACCGGTGTTTCGCTTAAACTAGCGACCGTGTTAATTGGAGACTCTCAGCCGAATACGTCCACGGTTGCCGTAGTTACAGCGGCTGTTTAACCCATAGACTGTAAATATTACGGTTTAACCCGAAAACAGTTACCTCTTCACATGTGTTAAACGCAGGATCTGTCCGTTTGTAACATCTGATGTAACATCGTCCAACACATACGAATGGAAGTCACTAAATAACACGGTCACTCTTTTAGCCGTAACACCTGATGGCATTAGTCAGCGAGTTTAACAGTCTGGATGTTTTTCGAAAGTCAGAAATAATTCACTAACAATCGGGCAGATTAAAACTGCAGTTTTTTTAAACGCAGTTTGGCGTAACGCTGAAACAACAAGTCATCGTATTGTGTGTTGTAGCTAACTGAACTCACCTCGTCTCCGGAGCCGACGCACCTGTACCCGCTCTTTATCATCTCCCAGTGAACGAAACACACCACGGCGTCCTGTGGACAGGTGATACTGCCACCGAAACAGGTGTACAATACTTCCAACCCCGCCATGTTTCCTTATCTAACGATTATGACAACAACATCGAGTCGGTAGAAATGAAAACGAAAGTCTCAACGTACTGACGTCACGTTGCGCAGCAACTGCAACCATGTCCGGTCTGCACCTTCATTGTAAAAGCACCAGAATGTTTTCTTTTCTTTTTATTATTCAGCATTTATAATTAACAAACAAACATTTACACTGTTGGATATATCACAAATTATAACAAGCAGTATATTTACATTCAAAAATCTAAATAAGACAACCAAACTGACCAGAAAACAACAAAACAAAAACATATAATATCTTGAATTACATCTGATTAAAAAATTAGTTCAATAAAATTAAATTAAATTGGGGGGCTTTAATCAGTGAAGAGCTCAAATGATTCCGAGAGTCTCAAGGCTTTTTCAAAGACTGGAATTTTTTTTTTAGCCATTTTAAATTTGGAGTTGTGAATTTAAAAATGACCTGTAATCAAAATATTATTACACAAAAAGCATCTCTGATCTGCATAAACACACCAAACATTACCTTGTGATTATTTAAAAAAACAGGCATTACATGCTTTGTAACAAACCATTCAAGGATTCTGTCCCAAACTATCTTTACAGAGGTACAACGAAGAAAAGATGATCCAATATTTACTCTATTGTCCACCTCATGACGTCTGCCAATTTAAAATGTATTTTGAGCTTTTTTTGTAGAGATGGGACAGTGGATAAGAAATTAGAGAGGAAGTCGGGAACGACATGTGGGAAAGGTGCCACAGTTTGAGTTTGGACACAGGCCGCCCGCTTGGAGGACTGTAGCCTCCGTACGAGAGGCACACACACTAACCACTGGGCCATCAGAGCTCCTGCATTGCCACTTTAAGTGTCACACTAAGTTTTCCATTTTACCTGTTTTAGTCACTTTAAATTGTTTTTACTGGTTAAACATGTTTTTTCAATACACTTCACTTTGTTTACTAATTGAATCTTGTATAGTCACCTTCTTGTCACTGCATTTAATCTCATATACCACCTCTTAAATATTAGTTCTCTGTTGTCTTATGTTGCATCACTCTGTGTACTTTGTATGTTTGAAATGACAATAAAGAGAACTACAGGGGAATACAATTTAGAAAAATGTCATATTTATGACAAGAACTGATGTTTGATGAAAATAATTAACTCATAGACTAGGAAATTATATATTTGCATCAATAATATGAATGCAGAATATTTTTCACTGCGCAGTTTGTGCTCTGAGCAATACGAGAGTGTGTAACATTTAAACAGGCCCTGATTAATTAAAGTTTTTTATGTATTGATGTTAAAAAGCTTAATTTCTACAAACCTCTGCTTCATATTCCTAAACTGTATCACTCAAAAGGTAAACTTATCTATTTAATAAAATGAACGTATAAATGGCGGAAACAGTATGAAGCACGGTGTCTACCTTTACAGAGCTCTTTTGTTTTCTGTGTTTTGATCCAACACAGAAAGACTTCCAGGCAGAAACCGTGCTCGCGCTGTTCTTGGTTCCTTTTAGTAAAAACGTAAGAACTTCAGTTTGTCACTGGGGTAAATAATAAAAATAGATTAAAATCTATTCTGATTATATTTACACTCTATGATTAAAATCAAATAAATGTAGGCTCACAGACTATTGTATGTTCGTTTTTTTAAAATGCAGAACTAAAAAATCTAAAAGCCTAACGACAAAAAAAATTGTCTGTTTTAATTTTCAACTCTAATATCATAAATAATAACAATCATAAATAATAATATTTTCCCTTCCGTTTCGTTCCTTTGTTTAAAAGACTCAGTTCCCCATGATGCACCGCGCGGGGCGGTGAGCGCTTCCTTGTCAAGATGGCGGCTCCCTTGACTCTACTTTTGATTGTAGCTGTTACGATCCGCGCGGCTCTGTACAGATCCAGTTTAGCGGACTTAATATCGGAGCGGGTCGAGGTGGTGTCTCCGTTAACGGCCTGGAAGAGAGGTAAGTCCGGATCCGGGTCTTCTTTGTTCCGTGTTTGTCGTTACATCGCCGCTCCGGTCGCTTCCTGTCCTCGGCTCTCTGGACTCAATCACGTCAAAAACCGGTTTAGCTACAACAACCGGGCGGTGCTCGTTACATTAAACATATACTTACAGATAAATGAAGGTGGATCAAAGCCCTCCGGTGTTTACACTCTGAAGATTTAATTCAGCTTTGATTGTTGTTGATAAAAAAAAAGAGGTTCATTGTTCTGTTGATGGCTGCAACAGAACAACACACCGGTCTGATCTACTTTACTCTGTTCTACATTCTACTACACTCTGTTCTACATTCTACTACACTCAGATCTACTATATCTGTTCTACTACACTCAGGTCTACTTTACTCTGTTCTACATTCTACTACACTCAGGTCTACTTTACTCTGTTCTACATTCTACTACACTCAGATCTACTTTACTCTGTTCTACTACACTCAGATCTACTATATCTGTTCTACTACACTCAGATCTACTATATCTGTTCTACTACACTCAGATCTACTTTACTCTGTTCTACATTCTACTACACTCTGTTCTACATTCTACTATACTCAGATCTACTACACTCAGATCTACTTTACTCTGTTCTACATTCTACTACACTCAGATCTACTTTACTCTGTTCTACATTCTACTACACTCAGATCTACACTCAGATCTACTACACTCAGATCTACTTTACTCTGTTATACATTCTACTATATATGTTCTACTACACTCAGATCTACTACACTCAGATCTACTTTACTCTGTTCTACATTCTACTATATATGTTCTACTACACTCAGATCTACTTTACTCTGTTCTACATTCTACTATACTCTGTTCTACATTCTACTATACTCAGATCTACTACACTCAGATCTACTTTACTCTGTTCTACATTCTACTATATATGTTCTACTACACTCAGATCTACTACACTCAGATCTACTTTACTCTGTTCTACATTCTACTACAATCTGTTCTACATTCTACTACAATATGTTCTACATTCTGCTACACTCAGATCTGCTATATCTGTTCTACTACACTCAGATCTACTTTACTCTGTTCTACATTCTACTACAATCTGTTCTACATTCTACTACACTCAGATCTACTACACTCAGATCTACTATATCTGTTCTACTACACTCAGATCTACTATATATGTTCTACTACACTCAGATCTACTTTACTCTGTTCTACATTCTACTACACTCAGATCTACTACACTCAGATCTACTATATATGTTCTACTACACTCAGATCTACTTTACTCTGTTCTACATTCTACTACACTCAGATCTACTACACTCAGATCTACTATGTGTGTTCTACTACACTCAGATCTACTACACTCAGATCTACCATATATGTTCTACTACACTCAGATCTACTTTACTCTGTTCTACATTCTACTACAATCTGTTCTACATTCTACTACAATCTGTTCTACATTCTGCTACACTCAGATCTACTACACTCAGATCTACTATATATGTTCTACTACACTCAGATCTACTACACTCAGATCTATTATATCTGTTCTACTACACTCAGATCTACTTTACTCTGTTCTACATTCTACTACACTCAGATCTACTTTACTCTGTTCTACATTCTACTACACTCAGATCTACTACACTCTAATCTACTATACTCTGTGCTACACAAGTGTAGTAAAATGTAGAACAGAGTATCGTAGATCTGAGTGTAGTAGAATGTAGAACAGTAAAGTAGATCAGACCGGTGTGTTGTTCTGTTGTAGTTCACAGTTTGATCCAGCAGAGGGCGCTCTATGTAACTTGACCTCTTGACCTCAGTAAATGAAGACGGTAATGTTGTAGAAAAAGCAACAGGGGGCGCTATTCAGGAGGTTCAAACTTACACGAGGGAGACTCGTCTCTCTGCGGACAGCAGCCCCCTGATTGGTGGAGAGACACGGGGTCACTACAAACCTGCAACTCTCCAAGCTGGCCCGCTAATGTTTGTGTGTACCTGGAACGTGTGTGCGCTTTGAACGGGCGTTCTTGTCAGTCGTAGATAATACACTCAAAGCAAGCTGCACTTAACGGGTTTCTGCTGAGCGCCACAGATGTTCAGAGTTAATCAATCTATTGATCAGAGAAAAGCCGGCGTGCTGCCCGAGCAGCGATGGAGTCAGAACCCGTGGATAGAATTAGTCCAAATAGAAGAGAAAGACGATGTGGAAGGGGTTAGGATGATGTGACACGCTTACGCTCAGGCGCTCAGTCTGTGCAGGATGAACCGGGTGTGAGAGGCGGGCCCTTCATGAATGGTTAATGAGGAAGTGACATCATCGGAAAGACTGTCAGCTGATTGTGTGAGGACACATCGAGGCAGCTGCTCGGTGATCGTGATGTAAATAAATACATCTTCAGAGAGCGACAGAGATCATGTTGATATGTGGTCGATGTGTTTGTGTCGTTCAGACCGCGTGCAGGACTCACTGTGACCTTTATGACCACCCTCATGTCTCATATGTTTACGTTCAGCACGTCACATCCACGTCCCGACGCAGAACGTGTTCTGACATTTTTTAGATTTAGAGACACATCGTAAAAGAAACCAAAGGTGGAAAATAAAACCTCAGCAACGTTTGTTTGTTTGTTTGTTTACAGTTGTTGAAGGTTTGGCTCTGCTCGACCTCGGAGTGTCACCGTACTCTGGAGATGTTTTCCACGAGGTGAGACACACACACACACACACACACACACACACACACACACACACACACACACGCACACACATCAATATGAATGTACTAAGACGGGATGGCGGCTGCAGTTACTGCATGTATTTGATAAAATACACTGGTGGAAGCAACTACCAAACTCCATTCGATCTGCAGAGTCCCTTGGCACCTTTAAGAAAAAGCTAAAGACCCAGCTCTTTATTAACACCTGCGACCTTCATGATGATGATGAGTGTCTCTGCTCACTTCCTGTCAGCCCCTCGGCTCACTTCCTGTCAGCACCTGTGTGTCTGATCAGACTTAAATCTGTTTGTTTTCACTTCCTGTCGTTGTCTCCTCCTCTCTCTCTCTCTCTCTCTCTCTCTCTCCTTGCTCGTGATGTTCTTACTCTCTGCTGTTCGTCACTTTGAATTAAAGCGTCTGATTATGGAAATTAAGAATTTATCATCCTGATTGTTTGAACATGTTTAATTTTTTTCTCTGACCTCAAACGTCCCGTTCCGTCTCTCATCAGACTCCTCTCATCATTTACCTTTTCCACTTCGTGGTCGACTACGCAGAGGTCACGTTCATGGTGAGTGTGTTGCTTCTTACTCACTTGTTCCTTTAATTATGAATCCACCAGAGCACGAGCCTTATGACATGTTAGTTCATTCTGTGGAGGATCTTCAGTCTCTGTACCATCTCCATCTTTGTTTGTGTGTCTGCAGTTAGCCGATGTGATCACTGCTGTGGCGCTCTACATGGCAGTGATGGACTACAACAAACAAGTGGTAAGAAAACACTAGTGCGTGCGTGCGTGCGTGTGTGTGTGTGCAAACGATGCGTTCAGGTGCTGCTCGGGGGTCCAAGATTCAGAGTTGTGAAGTCGTTCTTCAGCGTGTTCTTGTGATTTCAGTTCAGAAAGTCTGAATGTTGTAAAAACAACAACAAAGAGAGGAAGATCTGTGAAATGTAAACGTTAAAGGTGAATTAATAAAAAGTGTGTTGACATTAAAAACACATTTTGCCCCCCATGTATTGACGATTCTGACGTCAAGTCGGGCACCTCATTCTTTTCAGAGTTTCTGAGTTGTAGTTCCAACTTGAGCGGGCTTTCATGTTCATTTTACAAGTCGGAAACTCGTTTTCCCGATGTTTCCGACACCACCTGAATGCAGCACAAGAACAACAACAGAGAAAATCAAACGCCCAGACCTGTCCCTGGTAGAACAGCTTTAAAGGTGCATGTCGTCCTGTTAGTAAAGGTTAATTCCATCACGACAGACGGAGTAGGATTACTGATGAACTTCCTGTTTCTGAGTATTAAATCGTTAAATCTTTAGTTTCCTCTGTGACGTTCTCGTTTCTGCTGTTTTCAGTTCAGGAAGCAGAAGTTTGCTCTGGAGGCGGACCGTTACCCCCACGACTGTCTGGAGCTCATCAGGACTCCTACAGAGATGTACTACATCCCTCTGAAGGTCGCCATGTTGTAAGTTACACACACAACAGTTCAAAGCAAGAATGTGCGACATGTTCCACATAAATAAATCATAAATCCAGTCTGTCCTGTGTAAATGTGTCTCTGAGTCATGACTGTCTACAATGAGTGAGAAGCTCGAGTCCCGCTGGCTGTGTTGTTGTTAGAGCCGTGTTTACATGGACGGGACGGCCGGCTCCTCCCCTTGTGTATAAAAGCTGTTTTAGTCAAGTACTAGAGAGAAGAAGAAGAACATACTCACTGATTATTTGGATGTTAGTAAGAGTTTTTAGATCACGATCAATCTGTGTCAGTTTACATGCAACGTGAAGCTACGAGCTAACTAAAGAGCGCTAACATTAGCATGCTAACACAACAATGCAGGACACAGGAGACTGCAGCTCGAGACGAGGATGATTTTGTCCGTAGTTTGCGCTAAACTCCTTCATGTGAACGCAAGTAGAGGAGGGTTGGAGGTGTGTCTCTGTAGGAGAGCGGAGGCTTCAGTATGGAGAAGGCGTGGCCAAACAGCAGTTTGTTTTGGTTTCATGCTGGAGCTCAAGGGCGACACCTGCTTGATCAAAAAGTCGGCTTGTCCGTTGGGGGCTTAGCAGAGAGAACTCCCATGATTCTCCACCAGCCTCGACATCATCTTTAGTTATTGTTTGATTCATTGAGAGCCCCCTGGTGGTGGAATCTAAACACTGCGCCTTTAAAAAGAAGAAGAAGAAGATCAAATGTGGCAAACGTGTGCTACATGTCTGTGTTGTTTTCATCCCCTGTTTCTTCTTCTTCTCTCTCAGCTACCTGTTGAACCCGTTCACCATCCTGTCCTGCGTCGCCAAGTCAACCTGCGGCCTGAACAACGCCGTCATCGCCCTCTTCATTCTCTCCACGATAAAAGGTGAACGCCTAGTGGTTAGTGCATGCGCTCCATGTACAGAGGGATGGTCCTGAAAGCGGGTGACCCTGGTTCGAGTCTGACCTGTGGCTCCTGTCCCCGCATGTCGTATAACACGCTGTAGATGAATTTTAGCGTCTTTGAACACATGCTGTATCTACTCTCTGAACGTGTTTCTGTGTCGCAGGAAACGTCTTACTGAGCGCCGTGTTTCTGTCTTTGGCGACGTATCAGTCCATCTATCCTCTGACTCTGTGCGCTCCGGCTCTGCTCTACCTCATGCAGGTAAAGAACGGTTTTGATTACTCACCTCCACCTGTTCCTCTGTTTTATACTCTGCTCACACGCCTCTCCGTCTTCTCCCCCCTGCCAGCGTCAGTACATCCCGGTGAACTTCCGGCGAGCGAGTTTCTGGTGGTTCATGGCTCAGTACGGCTTCATGTACCTGGGCAGCCTCTCCGTCATCGTCTGCCTCTCCTTCTTCCTGCTCGGCTCGTGGGACTACGTGCCGTCCGTCTACGGCTTCATGTCAGTGTCCGACGTGCTCACGGATCTGAGAGCGCCAACGTTTGAATATTAACTGATTATATTTCCTTTCTGTGGTCTCGTCTTCAGTCTCTCCGTGCCCGATCTGACCCCAAACATCGGCCTCTTCTGGTATTTCTTCGCCGAGATGTTCGAACACTTCCGCCTCTTCTTCCTCTGCGTATTCCAGATCAACGTCTTCTTCTACACCATCCCGCTATCCGTCAAACTCAAGTCAGTCCCCCCCCCCCCCCACCAAACACTCGCTACAGTCTTTGTAATGAATGAAACCTTACCTTTAACATCTTCATGTGTGTTTCAGAGAGCACCCGGTGTTTCTGATCTTCATGCAGTTAGCCGTGATCTCCATCTTTAAGTCGTACCCCACAGTGGGAGACATCGCGCTCTACATGGCCTTCCTTCCTGTCTGGAGTCACCTGCACAGATGTGAGAGACTAAAAAACACCACATGACAACAATGCAGCAGCCAGTATGTCCTCCTTCTAACTTTAGATTCTGGTCCTGAATGCTCTGGATTTGATTGGACCAGAGAAGGTAGGCGGTTTTAAGGCGACCCCCCCACACGGCCGTTTTGGACGCCCCTCGGTTTGCCAGATATGAGAGCAGTTATCAGGTCAAACCAACAGGTGTTGCAGCAATGGAAGCGGGCAAGAGAACTGGTTCAGATAGAAGTGATTGTACCCGACCTAAAAAGCCTCTGCATGTTTCTAATAAGCTCCGCGAGCAGAAACGTGCTCAAACTAGGATCAATATTGGAGATGCTTTTGAAAAATGGAGAGAGGTTAGAACGCAGAAAGGTTTACAGACCGATGCAGAGCTGACTAAACATTGAAGCTTCAGTGTCCACCACATGACAACCTGCGTGAGTATGGACTCTAGAGAGGAGGGGGCGGGGGGAGACAGCTCTCTACAATGTTTAGAATTTAGACTGCAGTACCCATTTTAAACACTCGGGGTCAGAGTTACATACTGCTCCTTTAATAATATAAATTCCAGCTTTCAGATGTCGTGCTGATTTCACTTGCAGGATGTTTCATCACTAACGGAGTCTGGCTTAGAGTCTAAACCGTCTCTGTGTCCTGGTTTGTGTCCCTGTTCAGTCCTGAGGAACATCTTCTTGGTGTCCTGCGTCCTGTTGGCGTGCTCCGCTCTGTTTCCCGTCCTCTGGCACCTCTGGATCTACGCCGGCAGCGCCAACTCCAACTTCTACTACGCCATCACGCTGCTCTTCAACGTGGCTCAGGTACAACTAGGTGGACTGGATTCTGGACCGGGGAGAACATGATGATAATTCATGATTTGACCGTCTGAAAGAAAGAACGAGTCCAGCAGAGGAGGGAACATAAAACGCCACGGAGTAGGATTAATGGCTCTGAAGTCTAAAACAGTGAAGATCAGGTTCAGGGAAAGGTTAACAGGAGGGCAGTAATGAAGAATAAAGTCTGTGCTGTGGTTCTTAGTTTGAGGGGTTATGGAGGAGGGGGTAGTAACAGAGCCGAGACTTGACTTTGGACTGCAGTACCCATTTTAACCACGAGTTGTCATGGTTACATATTGCTCCTGTGAATCTACTTTGCATGTCTTAGAAGGAGAGGGAAGAAGTACTGGTGTAGTACTCAAAATTGGTTTTGGTCTGGAGACCACTTTGTAAAGGTCTCGGTCTCAGACTGGGCAGTTCTGGATTTTAAATCAAGACCACCACTGATCGGCTATTTCTCCACGTCATTACTGAGATCAGAAGGAAAACTCCTCTTTCTAGAAGAACATATCACTTCAAGTCATTTGTAGTTTGATTTTTATCGCCCGGTTACAGCCGCAACCTTCCCGGTGTTACAGTCTAACTGAGGGACACGCCCCCTGCACACAAGATGATGATTTTTCAGAGATAGTTATGGTCATGGTCTCGCCCTGTCTTGGTCTTCACTCAGTCTTGATCCGTAAATGTCTTGGTCTTCACTTAGTCTCGATTCCTAAATGTCTTGGTCTTCACTCAGTCTCGATTCCTAAATGTCTTGGTCTTTACTCGGTCTCGATCCCTAAATGTCTTGGTCTTTACTCAATCTCGATCCCTAAATGTCTTGGTCTTTACTCAATCTCGATCCCTAAATGTCTTGGTCTTCACTTAGTCTCGATTCCTAAATGTCTTGGTCTTTACTCAGTCTCGATTCCTAAATGTCTTGGTCTTCACTCAGTCTCGATTCCTAAATGTCTTGGTCTCGCCCTGGCCTTGGTCTTGTCTCGGTCTATGAGCCCCCTGGTCTCGCGTACGTCTTGGTCTCGGTTATTGTGGCCTTGACTACAACTCTAGGAAGTATAAACATGTTAAACCCCGCCCCTTCTGATGCCCACAAATAAAGTTCCATAATTCCCCTTTAATTAAATAATTTTTATTAATGAAATAACTTTAATTTTGTCTTTTTAATCTCTCAGAGATTCATCCGTGTTTTCATATTTCTTCTCTTCAGATTCTGCTGGTGTCGGATTATTTCTACGCCTTCTTGAGGCGGGAGCATCATCTCACCTACGGCCTGTACCTGAAGAGGAAAGACGGCTCAGAGGCCACGCTGGTCCTGAAATAAAACACCTGCTCTACCACACACACGCACACACAGACACACACACACACACACACACACACACACACACACACACACCTGTCTGACAGTCGGAGCAGAAACAAACAGCTGGAGGTCTGACGTATCCTCAAAGGGATCAAACACAGACTGAGGAGGGTCAAAGACCTTCAGAGACACGTCGGGACGCGCGTATCCGATATGACGACTTACGCAAACCGTGAGTCACAACACGACAGACACCTGCAGAGCCGGGACGCAGACATGTGCTCTCGTTTTACGGGGATTCTTTTGAAGCCTTTTTCCTCCTGACAGACTCTCTAGCAGACGTTGGCCTTGCTCACTGGAAAGCTCCGCCCCCTCACACACTTTCTTCATGTTGTTTTATGTTTGTGTTGAAGCTGATTTATAAAAGACGGGACTGAGAGGGAAGTCATGTTTTGAGGTTCTTATGGAAGCCTAAAGATGCTTGTTTGTCTCACCACTTCCTGCTGAGTTTTCAGTCTGCTCCTGAATGGAGGAATCCCAGATTATCCGTGTTTAATCTCAGATAATGTTTATAAACTCAGACATCGTCCTGATGAGCAGAAGCTTCAGGTGCCTGAAAACACGATCGCTTGTCTAAAACAACTCAAACACTGACAGAGACAACAGTGAATGTGTTTAAAAAACTAACGTCCAGGATGTGTGGAGAGAAAGATGGTGAAAAAGTCTGATACTTTTAGGTACTACGTGTTTTCTCTATGCTATGCTAAGCTAACTAGCTTCTTCCTGGGCTACATATTTAACACAGAAACATAAAGTGGTTTAATCTTCTCGTCTTTGTTTCTGCTGTAACGAGCATAACTACCAAAAACTTTGACTTCAACTGGAAAACTGATGATTTATAATGTTTGGACCGAGCCAGGCTAGCTGTTTCTCCTGTTTCCAGTTTTTATGCTAAGCTAAGCTAAGCTAACTAGCTTCTTACTGGGCTACATATTTACCGTAGACACATAAAAATGGTCTTCACCTTCTCGTCTTTCTTTTTGGTTGGACTGGAAAACAAACGATGGAATTTATAATATTTAGACTGAGCCAAGCTAGCAGTTTGATGCTATAACGTATGCTAAGCTAACAAGCTGCTGCATGTACATTCAAATTTAACATGAGAGATATCAGTCACCCATTTGGAGACATATGTTTTTCCCAAAGACGGCCAATGACCAATGTGACACAAAAAGCAGCAATAACACCTCCTGATTCAACACTAACCATGCTACATGCTGACAGCCTACCGTTTTAGCTTTAGGCTAACAAGAAACCTCAACATCCTTTTTTTGCTTTACAGTAAATATTAAAATACACAATTGATTAAAAATGTCTTTCTATAAGGGATATGAGAATGTTTTGTTCTCTTGGCCGTTTTGGACGCCCCTCGGTTTGCCAGATATGAGAGCAGTTATCAGGTCAACAGGTGTTGCAGCGATGGAAGCGGGCGAGAGAACTGGTTCAGATAGAAGTGATTGTACCCGACCTAAAAAGCCTCTGCATGTTTCTAATAAGCTCCACGAGCAGAAACGTGCTCAAACTAGGATCAATATTGGAGATGCTTTTGAAAAATGGAGAGAGGTTAGAACGCAGAAAGGTTTACAGACCGATGCAGAGCTGGATAAACACTGAAGCTTCAGTGTCCACCACATGGTGACCTGAGTGAGCATGGACTATAGAGAGGAAGGGGGGGGAGACAGCGTTCTACAATGTTTAGAATGTGGACTGCAGTACCCATCTTCAACACTAGGGGGTCAGAGTTACAGATTGCTCCTTTAAGTTTTTATTTCGTTCTTAATTTTTGCCTTAAACTGCCTCCCAAATGTTGCGACTCTCGTATGAAGATTAATGAATCCTTTTGTTATGATATGAAGTCTACAGATTAATGTTTTCGTTCCTCTGATGATTTGAGCGAAAAAACTAATGTCTGAATTAAAGAGCCAAACATTCATTAAAGTGTAAAACTGGGAATAGAAGAACTATCAGACACTTATAATCTTTATTCGGTTTAAGTTTATTTTCAAACTTAATCCATGATTTTTTACACGGTTTCCATTTGAACCATTTGTGATATTTATTTATTTGCAGCACTAAATACTTTTCAGAGAGTTTTTGTTTCTGTTATTTTTTAAATCTTTGTTTGTGGGGGAGAAGAAGCTCTTCTGTTCTCTTTTGATATGTCTGTACATATTTCAGGTGTTTGGTTTGAAAGGGCTGACGTGATATTTAATGAATGAGTGAACATGTTCTACATCATGATTATTAAACTTCAGGTGTTCATTATTTCTGTCTGTTTGTAAGATTTCATCTACAAAGATCTTCTATTAAAACCTGAGATGAAAGACCTGACATGAAATCCTGCAGAGACTCTGAAGTCCCAAAAGGTTTTTAAAAAAGGATCTTGTGTGCACAAGCATCTTTGAAAAATAAATTCACTAACACACACTCATCGCCTTCAGAGAATTGGACCCGTTCATGTTTTATCCTTTGCTTCCTCTCTCAGTGTTCAGGACCTGACGTCAACTACACTTAATCAACACACACAGACATGTGTATACAAAAAACAAATTTATTCTCAGTACGAACATGCAAACAGAGAAAAACGTACACTGAACAAAACTGGAGCATACCAACTCCATACACGCTCAAAGCTAAACGTTGCTGCAGATGTTCAGAACAAACACAAACATCCGTACGCTGCAGGACGTTACACACATTTGTGTCACTTCTATTTATATTATTCGTGACACCTAGCTCTTATTCTTCACTTAAAAACACATTTTCATGAGAGCAAGGTTTTTATTTTTTACTTTTTGGGGCTCCGTACAATCCGCAATGAAGTGGTTTTAAAATATTTGTTTTTTTAATTCATTAATTTCCTAATAAACAGTTTTAACTTGTCAAATGTTTTTATTTAATTCAAAAGATGAGTTTACTTCAGACGCTGTGACACTTTTTTCAAAGGCAGTTATGAACTCAAGCGGAGTTGAAAGCGTCGCAGATTTTCCCGGGAAAAAATTACTACGTCACATTCCCCGCCCCCCCTGCGCCAACGAAGGAACGCTACGTGCAGGTGCGTTTGATTTCTCTACCTGCACCGCTCAGTTCAATCCAAAGAGCTTTATCAGTATGGGAAACATTATTATATTTACATAAAGAAAGTATGAAAACATAAAACACAAAATTAATTATAAAAAACGTAATATTTGGGATTAAGAAACGAAGCTGCAAAACATTCTAATGTACAAATGAATTAGTTTTTAACTTAAAAATACAAAATAAAACAGTGAATTGGTTCTTACAATATAAAATACGGAAGCCCTAAGCTGACACACAGCTATTTTACTCGGTTTTCCGTGATGATGGGAATAATTAGGTTGTTTTGTTGAGATCTCATTATCACAAAATGCCATTATTGCTGCAGAATATCGCAAGTTTCCTTGTGATATCGCGATAATTCAGCTTCTTTTCACGGGATGTGTTATCTCGGGGAAACCAGCGTTATTATCAACAGATAAAAGAAACGAGATCTTTAGAAAACCACAGAAATTAACTTGTTATCGTCTGAAAACGGAATTGAATAAATGTTTTGACACATGAGCGCTAAGGGCTGCCGTAATAAACAGATAAATAAAGACTGGGCAACTAAAGATGACAATGGAAAAGTTGGATTTAAAGTTTTATTACAAAATAATTAAACATTAAAATTATAATTATTCTTTATCACGAAAAGTTAAAAAATATAAAATGTTAAAAGTTGTTTTCCATCTTACGTCGACTCCAGTTTGTGCTAATTTCACCACTTTCACTCTTTGTTTCAGCCGCCACATTGTTTTACAAGTTGGATTTAAAGTTTTATAACAAAATAATTAAACACAAATTATAAATATTCTTTATCACGAAAAGTTTGAAAATATAAAAACATCGATGTCTCCGCCGCAGAAACTGAACGAGCTCAGCTGTTCATCAAATCAAACACGCTTCCCCTAAAACCCCGCCTCCTTATAAACAACCGACCAATCGAGAGGCACAACGTCACTGACTAAATTTGAATATTCATCACTTTTCGCGGGCTTTCAGCATCACGTGGTCCTTTCGCGGGAAAAGAGAGTTGCGGCAGGAAAGAGAAGAACGTTTCTTCACGAGCGGCGGACAGAGACAGAACACAACAATGGCGGTGAGTGAAAACAGCCAAAAAACGAGATAAAAATGTCGGATTCTCGGGGTTAATGTTTCTGCTGAAGGAGGGAGAAGTTAAATAAAGTGTATTTTATCATTTAGTTTAATTTTCTTACTGTTTTTATTAGTTTGACATCAGTCAGAAACACAACAATGACGGACAGGAGCACAGTCAGAATCAGAATAAAGTGAAATAAAGATTTATTTTAACTCTTTTTTTTTAGTGATTAATTGTGATATATTTCTAAAACAGTCATGTTTGCACTAAAGAAGTTTATCATTAATAATCAGATGTATTGGAACTGTTTCTGTCCTGCCATGTGGCTCTGGAGCTGTTTGTCACTAAATGTTAAATATTTAACAGATTAAGATCGTGAAAGTAAAATCTAACAAACTGAAGGAAGAGTTTAAAACACTGAACAAAACATCTGGTCCTGCTGTCTGTACAGTTTTATACATAATAATATTCTGCACTAATTCATCATAATATCTCATCTTTAAGCTTCATTTAATATTTCTGACCATCAGGAAGTTTCTGTCATGTATAAATGGTTTTAATGGTTTGCACCACATGGCCTGAAGTCTGTCTCTGGTAGGGCTGTACATCTTCACCGATCTCTGATCAGATTACGCTCACCTGTCAGATGCATCCTCTGTTTTTTTATATCACAGTACATGGCTACTTCTTCGCCATTGAAGACGAGCAGTCAGATAATCAACAGTATGATTTCAGGAAGTACAAAAATCCCGTTCATTTTCTCCATAGTGGATTTGATTATTCGTCATGATGTCATAACCATCACAGGTAGACTGACCACGAGCTACCTGAGTGTGAAACGATGGTTTATGTTCCTGTAGGAGACACAAGTTGATATCGACCTTTAAGAACAACACGGTTTATTCACGATATTGGGGAAAAGAACTACACTACTCACAATCATAGTGTCACAGCGACGTCTCTGATTGGTGGAGCTGGCTGTTACCATGGAAATTTTCCCCGCCCCCTCTGTACCGATGCCTACGGATAGTTTCGCTAGCTAGCTAGTTAGTTAGCCAACACAAAATGTAAATAACCGTGTCATTTTTTGATTCTTGTTTTGTACAGGATTCCTCCGAGTCGTTCCACATGGCCACCAGCCCAAGCCGAGCCTCCAGGAGAGGAGACATGACCTCCAGCCCTGGACGAGACTTGCCCCCCTTCGAGGACGAGTCTGAGGGTCTGCTGGGGGATGTGACGCTGCCCGGGGAGGAGGAGGAGGACGGAGACGGAGAGGAGCTGATCGGGGACGGGATGGAGAGGTGAGGACGGAGGCGGGATTTAATCTGAAGGTTTGATTTTGGATGTCTTTGGGATGTGTCACTCTCTCGTCTCTGTGCTCAGGGATTACCGAGCCATCCCGGCCCTGGATCAGTATGAGGCCGAGGGTCTGGACCTGGACGATGAAGATCTGTCGGAGCTGTCGCCTGGGGCTCGAGCCGCCGCTGAGGAGGCGATGAGTAGGAGAGACAGGGAGCAGGGAGTGAGCGGGAGGCTGAGGAGAGGACTGCTCTATGGTGAGGAGGAGAAGGATTCAGACCATCGCTCCACATTTAATTGTAAATATTTATGTAAAGGAGGGTTAATAACGAGTCCTTTAACGTGTTTCAGACAGCGAAGACGAGGATGACGAGCGCCCGGCGGCTCGGCGAAGGCGATTGGCCGAGCGTGCAGCAGAGGGCGTGGCTGACGGAGAGGAAGAGGAGATGATTGAGAGCATCGAGAACCTGGAGGACATGAAGGTTTGAGTAGCTGCTGTTGGATTCATAAACGTCCTGAGAAGCGTTAACGTGGTGGCCGTGGTCGGGGTTCTGACTGTGTTTCTCTCTCGCCCTGCAGGGTCACACGGTGAGGGAGTGGGTGTCCATGGCGGCTCCACGACTCGAGATCTACAACCGCTTCAAGAACTTCCTGCGGACGCACGTGGACGAGAACGGACACAACGTGTTCAAGGAGAAGATCAGCGACATGTGCAAAGGTAGAGGACCTGCAGGGCGTCGTGGTTACACTGATTCATAACGATGTGTTCGTGTGGTCGCGATACTGTTTGACGCCACACGTGTAGATCTTTTGGTTAATAATCCCTGCGGCGAGTTCTGGATCTACCTCGCGGTCTCCTCCACGTCTAAAACGCAGCTTCAGATCTCGTCGTTAATCAAATAAGAGAATCGTGTGTGTGTGTTTTCTGGTTGTTGATGCTCCCTGTGTGTCTCCTGCAGAGAATAAGGAGAGTCTGGTCGTGAACTACGAGGACCTCGCAGCCAGAGAACACGTCCTCGCCTACTTTCTGCCCGAGGCTCCGACCGAGATGCTGAAGGTGAGAACAGCGCTGATGCTTCCCGCCAAACCTCCATGAGTCAGCAGTCCAATAAACACCACCCGAGGCGTTCCCCTTCTTGTTGCTCTGTGCGGTCGTCTGTGTGACACTTTGATGCTCCTCTCTCGGCCACGACTCCCCCGTCCAAGATATCGGATATCATAATAAACCCTAAACCTTGTGTCTGCCCTTCATCAGGTCTTCGATGAAGCAGCTAAAGAAGTCGTTCTCGCCATGTACCCGAAATACGACCGCATCGCTCATGAGATCCACGTCCGCATCTGCAACCTGCCGCTGGTGGAGGAGATCCGCTCGCTCAGGTGAGACGAACTCAAACTGCAGGAGGCTCAAAAAAATAAAATGTCTTGTTGCATTGCTCGAAAAGAGAAAAACTGCAGAAACAGTTCTCTCTGGTTTCACATTTCAAACATGAACACATTAAACCGTTAGAGAAGCGTGGACGGTGGTAGGAAGGGACGCCACAAGGCGAGTTTCAGGGACTCGAGGAAGCTGCCTGAAGATTACATTTTTGTCTTCAACAACACCTGGTGTTACCTGAAGACTTTATAACGAGAGTAACTGGTGTTTATTGCTGCTGCAACTTGCTGCCAAATTCCAGAGTCTGTGCGTTCTGCGTTCTGTCAGCGACCGTGGTTCTGCTCCGTCAGGCGGCGTGCGCCCTGCCCCACCTGGTCCGTTTTTTAGAGTGCAGTCATGAGCAGCTGTACTCACAAGATCCAAGGAGAGCTAAAGAAGAAATGCTTTCGTTTGTTTTTAGATCTTTTTGTAGTTTTTTGGGGAATGTGAATGAAAGTTAGTTTCCGTGGTTACAGCAGGAGTTCAAACAAGCGCTGCGTGATGCGTTCCCCCTGAGAGCAGAGGCGCCGTCTGGATCTGTGTGAGCAGATGAGGTGTTTAATGATGCATGGTGTGTAGATCCAGAAGTCCCGTCGGGAGTGTTTCACTACAAACAAACAAACAGAGTAGAAATAGTGATGTTGTTTCTCCTCGTCGTCTGCAGGCAGCTCCACCTCAACCAGCTGATCCGGACCAGCGGCGTGGTGAGCAGCTGCACCGGCGTGATGCCTCAGCTCGGGATGGTCAAGTACAACTGTAACAAGTGTAACTTTGTGCTCGGGCCGTTCTTCCAGTCCCAGAACCAGGAGGTGAAACCGGGCTCCTGTCCCGAGTGTCAGTCCTTCGGACCTTTTGAGATCAACATGGAGGAGGTGAGAGCGTCTCGCCTTTTTGACCCGACTTTGTGATGAGAATACCAATCGTTAACCAATCATGTTCCTCCTGCAGACTGTGTACCAAAACTACCAGCGAATCAGCCTCCAGGAGAGCCCCGGTAAGGTCGCCGCGGGCCGCCTGCCTCGCTCCAAGGACGCCATCCTGCTGGCCGACCTGGTGGACAGCTGCAAGCCCGGAGACGAGATCGTGAGTACAGCACAGATCAACAGTTCTTAACCTTTAACCCTCAGGCGTCAGTTTAATTTACTAACCTCTTAAGTCACTCAGGACAAAAATGTCCACTTCCAAAAAACTGCTATAAAAATAGAACATTTTTTTCTACTTTCTTCGCATAAATCTCTTAAACAACTTCAGCCCTGCTCAAAACTACCAAATGTCGAATAATTATCAGAAATTTAAATTATGTAATCAAACTGGCATTTAAAGGGTTAAATTCCTGATAATTATTCAGTATTTGATAGTTTTGAGCAGGGCTGGAGTTGTTTAAGAGATTTATGCAAAAAAAGAAATATGAATCTATTCTATTTTTATAGCAGTTTTTGTAAATTGGACATTTTCGCCCTCCAATGTCCAAACAGGGGACTACATTTTAAATCTGATGCTACACAAAAACTAATAATGCATCAAAGTCAATATTTTGGATAATCTTTGACATATCCAAGACTGATTAAAAAAAAAAAATCCCCCAGCCACCAAATATTTGTTATATGGAAAATAACTAATTTTTGTGTTTTTTTTTTCATAAATAACAACAGTGACATCAAGTAATTAAACTGGCATTTAAAGGGTTAAATTCCTAAAAATGATTGAATGTTTGGTAGTTTTGAGCAGGGCTGAAGTTGTTTAAGAGATTTATGCAGAAAAAAGAAACAAAATATCAATCTGTTCTATTTTTATAGCAGTTTTTTGTAAGTGGACATTTTTGTCCTTACTGACTGAAGAGGGTCGTGAAGATGTTTCAGTGTTCTATTGATCTATTTAATCTATCATAGTGACGCATGAGGGTTTAGCTTTTTAAATTCTTGGCCTGTGTTTTGATGTTCCCCCAGGAGCTGACGGGAATCTACCACAACAACTACGACGGCTCCCTGAACATGGCCAACGGCTTCCCCGTGTTTGCCACCGTCATCCTGGCCAATCACATCACCTGCAGGGACGAGGGCGTGGCCGTCGCCGAGCTGACCGACGAAGACATCAAAGCCATCGTCGCCCTGTCCAAAGACGAGCGCATCGGAGAGAGGGTGAGCAGCCTTTAGCTCCGCCCTCTGTGGTTATTCGCTCTTTAGGCGTGGCGTGTGGAGCAGCAGAATCCTCCATAGGACTCTATAATGAGAATATGTGTCTTTCTATCAATGCTACGTGTAGTTGAAGAGAAACTCAATCTGAACTAAAGAGTGGAGAAGAACATAAACTGGAGAACAGGAAACATAATGCAGCAGGTTCATTAGAACACAGAGATGGTAGAGGTGGCGTGCAGACAGTCTATGGTCGTGCAGCTCACCGCGTCTTTCTGTCATCTCCTCAGATTTTCGCCAGCATGGCTCCGTCCATCTACGGCCACGAGGACATCAAGCGAGCGCTCGCTCTGTGTCTGTTTGGAGGAATGCCCAAAAATCCAGGTACGGGTTCTTTTTGTTATCAACCTGAAACGTCTGGGTGTCCTCCTGCTCTCTCTCTCTCCCTCTCTCTGTCCCTCTCTCTCTTTCTCTCTGTCCCTCTCTCCTGCTCTCTTTCTCTCTCTCCTGCTCTCTTTCTCTCTCTCCCTCTCTCTCTCTCTCTCTCCCGCTCTCTTTCTCTCTCCCTCTCTCTTTCTCTCTCTCCCTCTCTCTTTCTCTCTCTCTCTCTCTCTCTCCCGCTCTCTTTCTCTCTCTCTCTTTCTCTCTCTCTCTCTCTCTCTCTCTCTCTCACTCACACACTCTCTCTCTCTCTCCTTCAGGCGGGAAACACAAGGTGAGAGGAGACATCAACGTGCTGCTGTGCGGAGACCCGGGAACCGCCAAGTCCCAGTTCCTCAAGTACGTGTCGCCGCCCGGTGCAAAAACATTCATCAGAAGGAGAGAAAGACTCGACCTTCTTTTCAAAGCGAGCGGCTTGAAGTATTGATTGGTTCTTTTCTGCAGGTACGTGGAGAAGGTGGCGAGCCGGGCCGTGTTCACCACGGGTCAGGGAGCGTCCGCCGTGGGTCTGACCGCCTACGTGCAGAGACACCCGGTCAGCAGAGAGTGGACGCTGGAGGCCGGAGCGCTCGTACTCGCCGACCGTGGAGTGTGTCTGATTGACGAGTTCGATAAGGTCAGCTGACGAGATCTCCTTTTCCTGTTTCTGATCCGTTTGATGGTTTTCTCTCGTTCTAAACATTTTTTTTTTGTTCCTCGTGCAGATGAACGACGCAGACCGGACGAGCATCCACGAGGCGATGGAGCAGCAGAGCATCTCCATCTCTAAAGCCGGCATCGTCACCTCGCTGCAGGCCCGGTGTACGGTCATCGCCGCCTCCAACCCCATCGGTAAGAAACACGCCATGTGACGCTCGAGCTGTGGACAATTTTGTCTGCCGCTTGGGCTAAACCCATTTGTGTGTTTTTCTTTCCGTCCTGCAGGCGGCAGGTATGACCCCTCCCTCACCTTTGCTGAGAACGTCGACCTGACGGAGCCGATCGTGTCCCGTTTTGACGTCCTGTGTGTCGTCAGGGACACTGTGGACCCCGTGCAGGTACACACACACACACACACACACACACACCTGCAGTCCAGTGCTCATGTTTTTTTTATTGCATAATTATTTTAACAATGAGCGGAGCCAGGCGCATCACGCCATCTCTTCTTTAACCGCCGTATTTTAGTTTTGTAAGCGTTGACTCAGACTGTCACTGATAACGCTCTCCCTCCCTCCCGGCTCCTGATTGGCTCTTTCCCACCAGGACGAGATGTTGGCTCGCTTCGTGGTCGGCTCCCACATCAAGCATCACCCTAGCAACAAGGAAGCGGGCGTGGCCTTAGAGGATGTGGTCCTGCCCAACACGTCTGACGTGCCGCCGATCCCCCAGGAGCTCCTGAGGAAGTACATCATCTACGCCAAAGAGCGGGTACGGACACACCATAACCCTCTGAGCAATCGTAACATGGATGACATGATGTGTCGTGATGGACGCCATCTTCTCGCTGGCTGCAAAAACAAATCTGCATACAGGAACCAATGAAATCATGTGATACCGAGCGCCCGCAAAGGCATTAAATTAGTGTCTAAGTGTTTTAATTCACATTGCAGCACGGCGTCACAGAACGCAACAGGAAAGTCGTGTGAGGGTACACACACACACACACACACACACACACACATGCACACAGCGCTGTGCAGCCTCACCCGCTCATCCCCCCCCCCCCCCCCCCCCCCCCCCCCATGACACCCTCTGTTAAAACCTCTGATGGCGGATCATAGGTGGAATAACTTCATCCCGAAATTCAACAACTGCACGCTGCACGCCGTGCGTCTCATGGCCGTCAGTGTTTCAGCTCCTTTAAATGGCGGTCTGCGAGCGGCGATTGTTTTTTGATCCAGCTGGTGTTGACTCTACATTGTTACTCCTCGTCTCTCTGCAGGTTCATCCCAAACTGAACCAGATGGATCAGGACAAAGTGGCTCGGATCTACAGCGAGCTGCGCAAAGAGTCCATGGTGAGAAATCTGAGGAACCTCCCACTGGCGCCCAAACGCTCCTCACGTGTTCAGGAAACGTTTCTGATTAACCCTCATGTATCACTATGGACATTTTTGTCCATTTGGTCAAATGTTTCCTCTTCATCTGGCCATCATTTTGTCTGTGTTGGTGCATATGGCACAAATTTCTGTAAGAAAGTCTCTCTTGACACATTTTGGACAAAAATGTCCACTTCCAAAAAACTGCTATAAAAATAGAACAGATTGATATTTTTTTCTACTTTTTTCTGCATAAATCTCTTAAACAGCTTCAGCCATGCTCAACACTAACTTGTTATTTATGAAAAAAAAACACAAAAATTAGTTATTTTCCATATAACAAATATTTGGTGGCTGGGGGATTTTTTTTCAAATCAGTCTTTGATATGTCGAAGATTATCCAAAATATTGACTTTAATGCATTATTAGTTTTTGTGTAGTGTCAGATTTAAAATGTAGTCCCCTGTTTGGACATGGGAGAGTGAAAATGTCCACTTCCAAAAAACTGCTATAAAAATAGAACAGATTGATATTTCTACTTTTTTCTGCATACATCTCTTAAACAACTCCAGCCCTGCTCAAAAATATCAAATGTTGAATAATTATCAGGAATTTAACCCTTTAAATGCCAGTTTGATTACTTGATTCTGGCATTTAAAGGGTTAAATTCCTGATAATTATTCAATATTTGGCAGTTTTGAGCAGGGCTGAAGTTGTTTAAGAGATTTATGCAAAAAAAAAAAAGTAGAAATATTAATCTGTTATATATTTATAGCACTTTTTTGGAAGTGGACATTTTTGTCCTTAGTGTCTTAAGAGGGTAGTAAATTAAACTGATGCCTGAGGGTTAAAGAGAAACATCACGCGTCTGTTTGGACTAAAGTGATGCTTCTGTCTCCTGCAGGCGACCGGCAGCATCCCCATCACGGTGCGTCACATCGAGTCCATGATCCGGATGGCGGAGGCTCACGCTAAGATCCACCTGAGGGACTACGTGGTGGAGGACGACGTGAACATGGCGATCCGGGTGATGCTGGAGAGCTTCATCGACACGCAGAAGTTCAGCGTGATGAGGAGCATGAGGAAGGTGAGACGGCTTCTCTTTCTAAACGTTCAGTCGGGTTCTTTAATCATCTCGTGGCTCTAACGTCGGTGTTTGTCGCGTGCAGACGTTCGCCCGTTACCTGGCCTTCCGCAGAGACAACAACGAGCTGCTGCTGTTCATCCTGAAACAGCTGGTCAACGAGCAGGTCGCCTACCAGAGGAACAGATACGGCGTCCAGAACGACAATATCGAGATCCCCGAGAAGGACCTGCAGGACAAGGTGAGCGCTAACGAGCTGATGTTCATCACCGGCTTTATTATTGTTGATCGTTGAGAAGTTTCTAATCCTCCTCCTCTTCCTCGTCCTCCTCGTCCTCTTCCTCCTCCTCCAGGCGAGACAGATCAACATCCACAACCTGACGGCGTTCTACGACAGCGACCTCTTCAGCTCCAACAAGTTCAGCCACGACGGGAAGAAGAAACTGATCCTGCAGCAGTTCTGAGAGCTCCGCCTCCTCCTCTTCCTCTTCTTCCTCCTCTCTTCTTCCTCGCTCTGTAAAGTAGCACTTCCTGAAGTCTGTCGGCGCCTCCGGCCTGGTTCGTTCAAAGCAGCAGCGGTTTAGAGGAAGATCGTCCTCTGCTGACCATCGTCTGTGGAGACGTTCGAGTGATTAAAACATGCTCGTTAACGTCGGCGTTGATGAAATGAAGAGGGAACTTTTGATAGAAACGGAGCTGATGAAGACTGAGACTCTGATGTGACAGAAGGAGAAACTCGATTGTAAATAGATGTACATGTTTGTGTCGATGCTGTTGAAGAAGCACATCGTCTTGTTTCTGTTTCCTGCTGTTCAGATAAATTCAGATTCTAGTTTCCTGCTTCGAACTCGAACTGAAGCTTTGTGTAAAATAAATAAAAAATTAAGTTTGTTGTCTCTAATGTGGGAGATAAACCTGATGTCTGATGGTTGTTTTGATATTAAAAACGTGGATTTGTTATGACATGTTGTGTCCTTTTGTCTCCTGTCAGTTTGGTTTACAGCAGTCGTTTCTGACCTTTGACCCCACTTGGACTTCACTAAACTGGTGACCCCACACGTCCTAAACACAGACCGCATCATGTCAGACTTTTCTCTTGTGCTACATTTAAAACTTTCTTCTTAGAGCACGTTGAGTCTTTTCTGTTTATTATTGAGGACAGGAAGAGAGGCGGGGAGGACGTTTCTGCACGATGGACAGAGACGGCAGGGTTTCCTGTTTTGGCGTTGGTAAATGTTAATGGACTGAAGCGTGGTGGTCAGTGTGCCCACTCCATGTATAGAGGCTGTAGTCCTCCAAGCAAGCGGCCTGGGATCGAGTCAGACCTGTGGCTCCTTTCCTGCATGTTCTCTCTATCCATGATCTCTGACTATCCACAGTCCCATCTCTAAAATAAAAGCATAAAGGCCTCAAGTAATGAAACATGTGTTAAAAGTTGCTGTGTAAAAACACTCTAATTAACTTTATTTATTATTTACATGAACTGTACGCCATTTATTGCACCAGAAACGTCCGAATGCTTATATTTAATCTGTATTTCATCGGCTATTGCTACTATGGATTCACACAGGTTAACAATGATAACTGTAGCATGTAACTGACAGCACTTTTGTGTCCAAACAACAATTAAACGGAATGATTGAAGTTTTCGTTTCATCCCGCCACAAAAACTGTAAAAGTGAACACTTATAAGTGGAAAATTAATGAGAGCTAGTTTGCTCAAAAAAGTTATAAAAACAAGTTCGGAACATGTTTCCGAAACAAGAATTTAACCAAATAATTAAAAAAAATACATTATTTTGCCAGAGTTTTCAAAAATTGCAGGGTTTTTCTTAACGTTTCGACACAAAGCGACCTTTTCCGAGGAGTCCCTGAACGCAGCATTAGAGTCACGCCGCTGCAGTTACATCTAGCGGCCAGCAGAGGGAACTGCACGCAGCTGTCAGGCGGTTCTTTCCAGCAGCGTCGGTGTTGCACAGTCTATGGTGTTGCAGCAGAGCTTCAGGATCCGCTGTGACCGCAAAGAGGCTGAACCCCCGCACAGCGTCAGACCCTACACTCCGCAAAACACCGCACAGCCCGCCATGAGCCCCGCGTGCTCCTGAAAACACGCGCAGAAATCTAAGAGATCCTCTGTCCATTCAGAGGAGAGCAGGAGGATGCTGAGCACTGCAGCAGACATGCCGCGCCCGCTCCTCATCACACTGATCGGTGAGTCTCTTCTTTTGACATTTATTTAATTTATAAAGACGTGAACACAAACAGAATTTAAAGAGACACACACACACATTTAGGACAGACACAGAGCTGCAGAGGAGACAGAGATCAGATCAGTGTTGACATGTTTAAATTCTGTACATGTGTGTGTATGTTTGTGTGTGTTAATGAGATTTATAATAATGTTTTAAAATGAATCAAGGTGTCACCAGCTCTCTGTTTTTAAACGAAGCGTTCAGGTTCAATTCTGCAAACTGTGTGTGTGTGTGTGTGTGTGTGTGTGTGGCTGTGTGTGGGAGGCGCACAGTGCACTTAAATCAGCAGACACACACACTGCAGTGTCTGACACACACGCACAAACACACACACACTGAGACATCACATGGACAATTAAAGCCATCATAAGTTAATATGATGGATGGATCCTGTGAAAGGCAGATTTTGCTTAGTCATCAGAAATAATGATGATGCATTTTTTTTTAAGTATTGATGAGGCTTCGTGATGAGCAGGACGATGATTTATGTATCGATGAACTTGCACTGTTATCAACAGGACTGTAAAATTTAAGATGAATGAACCTGTCTTTAGATACCTAATGAACAGTTTCACAAAATAATCTAGAAAATGTACAAAGATATGAAACAACAAATCAGAACATCACATTTTATTGGAAGCTGCAAGACGGGATTTTCATGAAAAAACTCCAAAAAGTTAGTGAGGTGTCGGTCGAGAAACCTCGTGCTCTGCCGTCTGACATTAAAGGTGCAGCTTGTAAACACAACCTTCAAACTGGGCCCCTCCTCCTGGGCTCAGAAGTGCACACTCACTGCAGGACGTAGTGTGTACGTTTACTAGCTACTCTAACGAAAAAGCAGATCATTTAGCACGCTAGCACAAGCTAACCATCGGGGTTCGGCAGCTGCCTGTAGAACAGAAAACAGACGCATCTCTCTTCATCCCACGCCCTCAGGACGCTCCTTTAGTTGGCTTTTACCCAAAAGTCAACACAAGGTTCACCCTCGTTTTGGAGCGAGCTTTTTTCTGCTCGGTGTTTCACCGAGAAGCTTCAGTGTTTATCCAGCTCTGCATCGGTCTGTAAACCTTTCTGCGTTCTAACCTCTCTCCATTTTTCAAAAGCATCTCCAATATTGATCCTAGTTTGAGCACGTTTCTGCTCGTGGAGCTTATCAGAAACATGCAGAGTCTTTTTAGGTCGGGTACAATCACTTCTATCTGAACCACTTCTCTTGACCCGCTTCCATCGCTGCAACACCTGTTGGTTTGACCTGATAACTGCTCTCATATCTGGCAAACCGAGGGGCGTCCAAAACGGCCGTGTGAAATCATGACGCCTGTTTGAGATGGAGGCTGGTTTAGGGCCGAGATCAGGACACTCAGCTGTCAGTCTGGGTGAGGGGGGATTTGGGGGGAGGGTCCCAGCCTCCGATAAGCTGATCTGAGGGGTGTGAAGGCACGAACAGAGGGGGAGGTTTAGGGGGAGGAACCCCCCCCCCCTGCCTGACATGATGTTTTACAGCCATAACAGCAGCTCCAACCTTTGACTTCACTCAGGTTTTATATGAATGCTGGTTTTACATTCTTTAATCTGAGACTACATCATATTGAATATAAATGTGTAGTATATTTAGTTCTGTGTAAAGCCACAGGACTCACAAACACCGCTATGACATCAGGGGAGAAGAGCGCTGCCTTGACAAGGAAACTGCAGCTTTAATTTAATTAATGATTTTAAAATGGGTGAGGAGCCCTGACAATATATTAGACACAACAATATGTGTTGTCTACAGAGCAGATAATGCAGCAGACGATGCTGGATACAGGTGTCATCTTCGCCAGCAGAGGGCGCTCTGGCTATGTTAAGGTTGTCAAAATGTTCGTAAAATTTACATTTTTGGGCCACCCCCCCCAATATAATGGTAGGGGAAACACTGCATAGATATTCACATATTTATTATGTTGATCCCTCAGTTATCAAACACTCATGGAAAAGATTTATAATGAAGACAAGATGGTCACTCAGCTGTAAAGTAACTGAGCATGTACATGAATCACCACTCGACACTCTGCAGAGTGATGATGTTTGTTGTAGTCTATATAGCGCCCTCTACTGGTGAAAGAGAACAGCTAGTGTAATACAATGAAACTCAAATGAACTGGTATTTGACTGGTGAATAAATCGAGTAATATAGGTGCATATCTGAGATAAAGTTAACCGATACCGATAGTCACTGGATATGCTAATATCGGCTGATATTATCGACTGGCTGATTAATTGGTCAGGGTTTTGGTTTTTGTCCTTCATCAGAATCTCTTTATTCTTCTTTAATATCAAAGTTGACCCCATTTTAAAATCACATATCATATAGTGTTAAAATGCAGGATGTCCAAACTAAACGTGGGTAAAGTGTCAGATCATGAGGTAAACGTATGTTGGTAGTAATCCCAGGATGAGTCTGCAGAGGGCGCTAAACGCCTTGTTCTGTAAATTATGCCATAGTTCCCCGATATAAGACCAAGAATTTCACCAGATGGCTTCAAGCCTCTACGTAAGCTGCTGAAACCTCTTCCATAGACTCTCTTCTCCCATCTATGGAGAGCAGCCCTCACCTGGCAGCCTTGCAGCGTTCTGCCTGTGGGGAGGGGGGCCTTAAAGAGACAGCAGCTGAAACTAGCTGTTTCAGGCAGAGACTGAAGTTAGGGTTTTTATCATAAACTGTAAATATGAATGTTTGAAGCCTGACTGACGGCCCACAGTCTGTTCCTGCAGGGGGCGCTGGAGACCCATCAATGGCAGTCTCCGTGCTGGAAATTATGATTAGCAACTGATTGATTTTTAAATTCTGGGTTGTAGTTTAATTATAATTTTGTTGAAATCACATTTTGCATTGACTAATGTTTGGTGCAGGATGAGCCATCAAAAAAACATTAAATTTCTTTCAGGAATAATGAGAGATTTTGATTAAAGAAATATAATGTTTGAGCTCAAGTTTTATTAACTCCTAAAGTCCCGGTGAGGCTGTTCATGTTAGTTCACGTTAGCTTGAAAGGTTTCGTGTTTCCTGGGTAAGTCTCTGTCTGTGTTTGCTGCAGGATGAGAAAGATAATTAATGTTCTTAACGACAGATTTTAGTAAATAAGAAATGTCTTTAAACACAAAGTGTTCATGTAATTTAACCTTTTAGTGAGACTGATGAGGGCGTTAGAAGTTCACATTAGCTCTTTCTTTATTAGCATCCTCATTAGCGCCAGCGTACACATTAGCTTCCTGGGGTACTTCCTGTTGGAACCCCTCCACATAGTCCGTGGTCGCTGCTGGCACGCTCCAGAGACCGCGGCGCTCTCTGTGGAAACACGAGCAGTGACTAGAGTGACAGTGAACGACGTCGTAGTGTGGGGCGCACGGGTTATGAGGAAATTAGCCGTTATAGATTTAGACATTCTGCAAAAGAACACAAACTCATCCTCACAAGTCAAAATTCTCGTCAGACTTGATTTTCCTTCATACAAACAAATAATTTGAATATTCTGGATTTCTCATAAATCAAACGCAGAGATTTATTGACATTAAAGACATTTAATCGTCTCCCTGCACAGAGTTAAGTGAGCGTTTTGTCGATTGGAACTAACTCGATAACGTTTCTACTGTGTCGTCTCAGAGGAATCTTTTAGTGTGAAGCCGTTTAGAAAAAACGAGATTAACGTGATCCAGTTTATCCAAAACCACACTCTCTCTCTCTCTCTCTCTCTCTGCTGTGTAGCTACAATCTCTGTTTTTCAGCCAGGTAAGGTTTCTGTAACCTGAGGCAGTCTGATGAACTTTAAGGCCTCGCCTTTTCCCCCGCGGCGTCCGTCCGTCCTCGTCCAGCTCAGCAGGGAGTCTGTCTGTGTGAAGCTGATAACACAAACTCAGCCATTCAGTCCCTCCGGATGCTCCGGCTCGGGGCGAGTTTATGAAGTAATTACGCTGCAAAGCTGCTTCTGCAGACACAAATGTTCAAGGTCGATGTGCAGAGCTGAAACGAGGGTGCACGCCATGACGGAGAAGGACTCATCGTGAAGTTTAGAAGCTCAGAATATCAGAGTTGAGGTTGATCACATGTCTAACATGTTGCAGACATATTAGACATGTTACCTACATGTTACATACATGTTGCAGACATGTTAGACATGTTAAACATGTTAAACGTGTTGCAGACATGTTAGACATGTTAAACATGTTAAACGTGTTGCATGTTACATACATGTTGCAGACATGTTACATACATGTTACATACATGTTGCAGACATGTTACATACATGTTGCAGACATGTTAAATGTGTTGCAGACATGTTACATACATGTTGCAGACATGTTAAACGTGTTGCAGACATGTTAGACATGTTACATACATGTTAGACATGTTACGTACATGTTGCAGACATGTTGCAGACATGTTACATACATGTTATATACATGTTGAAGACATGTTACAGACATGTTGCAGACATGTTACAGAAATGTTGAAGACATGTTGTAAATCTGTTTCAGACATGTTGCAGACATGTGGCAGACATGTTGCAGACATGTTGCAGACATGTTGAAGACATGTTACAGACAGGTTGCAGACATGTTAGACATGTTACATACATGTTACAGACATGTTGTAAATCTGTTGCAGACATGTTGCAGACATGTGGCAGACATGTTACAGACATGTTAAACATGTTACAGACATGTTGCAGACATGTGGCAGACATGTTACAGACATGTTACAGACATGTTGCAGACATGTTGCAGACATGTGGCAGACATGTTGAAGACATGTTACAGACATGTTGCAGACATGTTACAGACATGTTACAGACATGTTGCAGACATGTTGAAGACATGTTACAGACATGTTACAGACATGTTAGACATGTTACAGACATGTTAGACATGTTACATACATGTTACAGACATGTTACAGACATTTTGTAAATGTGTTACAGACATGTTGCAGACATGTTACAGACATTTTGTAAATGTGTTACAGACATGTTAAACATGTTGCAGACATGTTACATACATGTTACAGACATGTTGAAGACATGTTACAGACATGTTAAACATGTTGCAGGCATGTTACATACATGTTACAGACATGTTGAAGACATGTTACAGACATGTTGCAGACATTTTGTAAATGTGTTACAGACATGTTAAACATGTTGCAGACATGTTACATACATGTTACAGACATGTTGTAGACATGTTACAGACATGTTACAGACATGTTAGACATGTTACAGACATTTTGTAAATGTGTTGCAGACATGTTGAAGACATGTTTGTAGACGTTCTGCAGACGTGTTTGGCTGCGATGTCATAATCTGATCAGTCAGACTCAGAGGTCAGACGACCATCTGTGAACCCAGACAGTGAACACGGCAGGAGGCATGACCGCGGGACGGAGAGGGGGCTGTGACTCCACGACGAGGGGCAGAGATTAGAGACGTATGGATGGACAGAAACAGAGAGAGGAGGATGGAGTTTATGAATGGATACATGTCAGGACTCAGGATGTTTGTGAAATGTTTAAATTATAACTGAAGGAATGAATCTGACTAAGTAAGATAAAGAGAGAGAGCGAGAGAGAAAGCGAGAGAGGGAGAGCTTTTAGCTCTGACTGTCAAACAGCAGCTGATAAAAGCTCTTAATTAAAAACACTTAATGCAACAAACAGACAGCAGAGAGCTTGTATATCAGGGCGGACTTTAAAGTATGATGAGCAAAGAAAAAAACACCTCAGGTCTGAGAATGAAGAAAAGGAAGTGCTGGCTTCTCTGACAACAATGCAGCAGCCAGTATGTCCTCCTTCTAACTTTAGATTCTGGTCCTGAATGCTCTGGATTTGTTTGGACCAGAGAAGGTAGGCGGTTTTAAGGCACCCCCACACGGCCGTTTTGGACTCCCCTCGGTTTGCCAGATATGAGAGCAGTTATCAGGTCAACAGGTGGTTCAGATAGAAGTGATTGTACCCGACCTAAAAAGCCTCTGCATGTTTCTAATAAGCTCCACGAGCAGAAACGTGCTCAAACTAGGATCAACATTGGAGATACTTGGAGAGAGGTTAGAATGCAGGAAGGTTTACAGACAGATGCAGAGCTGGCTAAACACTGAAGCTTCAGTGTCCACCACATGGCAACCTGTGTGAGCATCCACTCTAGAGAGTCCTTTAAGATTTATTCCCCAAAGTTCGAGTCATTGATGTTGAACACATCAAACATTTTCTTCTTTGAGATGTTTTTATTTGCTCCTGTAAGCTAACCATTTAGCAGAAGTCCCTTTTGTGTTCTTTCAAAATAAAAGCACATTCTAAACAAAAGCTGGAAATAAAGAGAGTGAGGCTTAAGGAAATAAGAAAGGCAAAATAAAAGCACCACAAAGAACCTGCTTGAGATTTTTCTTGGGCTTGATTTTCTTTACTTTGATGAATCCTACGACTTCCCCTGACCGTCTCATCTCCTCAGAGGATCCCGTAAGACTTGATGATGTGTGTCTCTCTTCTTTCAGCCCTCCTGTTCACCTGTGACGCCTTCAGACTGGGCTCCTCTCAGCGGGTCATCCCCCTCAGTCCTCCGCTAGCTCGTCTCTTCCAGGACGAAGGTCAGTCCCAGCTGGACTTCATCCAGGAATTAGTCCGCACCAAACGCCACTCCGTCCCTGAGCTAGTGAGGGTCCAGCCTCACCTGGTCCATGACATGGGCTGGCCGGAGATCCACGAGACGTCCCGCTCCCAGGGCAAGGTGGACACAGCTAACTCCTCCCAGTTAAACCCTCCATCTTCGACCAACCAGGGTCAGAGCAGGAGCGGCGGAGACGAAAACATGGACGTGGAGGACGAGATGGAGGTGAGGGCGAGTCTTTATGAATCTGTGCAGGGTTAAACGTGCGTCATACTGAGATATAAACACCAACTGCACTCTGGGTAAAAGTCTTGAAGGCTGGATGATTATAAATTGTAATTTCTGAAAACGATGATGTCATCAGACTTCTTCTTCTTCTTGCAGCGTATGGTTCACCTGGTGGCTCCTCAGGACGCTGAAAGCTTCAGGGGACCCTTGGACTCCTCCGACCCAGATAAGGAGCCGGTCGGTGGGCCGGGAGCTGGAGACGCCTCCCTGGAAGCTTCTGGCTTTTACGGGACGGACGCAGAGGACAGAGAGAGAGGGGAGGAGGGGGGAGAGGAGAGAGAGAGACGAGGAGGGGGAGAGGACGAGTGGCAGAGAGAGGCTGGGGAGGACAGAGAGAGGAGAGGGGGAGACGTCAGAGAAGAGGATGAAGAGGAAGAAGAGAGGGGAGGAGAAAGAGACGATCATGACGACCGTGAAGCACGGAGCATCAATTCACCACAGAGCAGATCGAGCTGGACAAGTCAGACACCGAAACAACATTAAAACATCCTGTTCATTTTCAGAATAAAACACTCCGTTTTGACGGTTCAGAAAAACGACCATTTGTATTTGATAACACATACATCGTATTATCTCGAGTGTGATTCTGTAATTACTGCAGGATCTCCTTTGTCTCTGCACTCCAGCTGTTTTGAATTTGGCCTGCAGTAACGACTTTAAACACTAGGTGTCCGAGTTACACATCTCTCCTTTAATGAATGAAGCTGATGATAAAGTGCAGAAAGCAGTTTTAATGTGTTTTCTGAATGCAAAATGATCTTTTCTTCACTTATATAGTCATGCTTTATTTGGAGCTTTTTCTGTCCTAATGAAACCTGAAACATTTTAAAAGACAAGCATGTTTTTATTATTCCGATGGTAACCAGGAACCGTGTGAGTCTTTCTACACGCTCATGTCTAAACCTTATGGAAACTGTGGAAACATTGCGGTGTAAAGAGGTTTTACGTAACACTCAGGTGTTTCTGACACGTGTCTTTGTGCCTCACAGGATACAGCCCACCTTTTAACCTCTTCCGCCCCAAAGAGCCCGATGCCTCCGTCCACACTGAGGAGCAGGATCCTGGTCTTCAGGAGCACCAGGCTCCTTCAGTCCTGGAGGTGAGGACCTGTATTGACTGTAAATGTAATGTTATCTATTTTATCAGGTTACTATTATAGTCCAAAAAGAAATGTTCATGATCCCGTGTACTGTCCCCGCTGAGGTGTCGTAACTTCAACTAGACAGCCAGCCAAACTCCATATAAAACGACACGGGAGTCAGGATGTAGAGTTCTAGCTCCTTAATTTATTCCAGACTCAATGTGCATGAGGTTAAGAATCAGGAGTGAAACTGAAAATATAGATTGGTACAACACAATTAACAAGATGTCCTTTATACAAAGATAAGTTGTAATCATCAAATTAATAAACAAGCTAACTACTTTTATGCTTGTAGGTGTGTCTTAATTGTTTAAATGACATGCATTAATGTATGCAAATTTAATAATACAACAAAGATACTTTCCAATATCTTAAGGTGAAAACCTAAATAAACATCTGAACAACTTACAAGCAATGCCTCTGCTGGAGAAACAACTGGATGGCACTGGATTTACTCTTGAGCTCCTGCCACTCTGACCTCTGATTGGTCAGGCACTTGTATTGTTAGGTAACATCTCCTGCGTCAGGAGACCCCCCCCCCCCTCCTGTCTGACAGGGATAGTCTCCCGCTGTGAGGTGCATGTGTGAACAACCAGATCAGGAGGATTTCAGGAGCAGTCCTCCTGAGATTATCTAGATATTTTCAGGAGTGCAGATGTGAAAACGTCTCTAAAGACTTACTCTAACCTGGTGTCGACGTACAGGTGGGTCCTCTAGAGAGAGAGCTGTGGGAGGCAGAGAAGGAGGACGATGGTCACGCCAGTGGTTATGGCGTCCTTCACTCCTCCATCACTACGCCCGGCGCCACACCTTCTCCTACATCTGCTGCTGATGGAGACTCTGGAGGAACTGTGACCCCAGAGACGGACACAGGAACAGACTTCGGCCTGCTGGGAAGTTACACCAAAGGTAAAATAAAAGATGTCGCCAGCAGAATCATTGTTTTCCATGCGGGGCGCTCTTCTCTGCTGCTCTGCGATGTCTTTTTCTAGTGTCTTTTGAGCGTGCATAAATGTTGAAAAAATTACAATTCAAGATCAATCAATCAATCAATCAATCAATTTTTATTTGTATAACGTCAACTCATAACAAGTGTTAGCTCGAGACACTTTACAAAAAGCAGGTAAAATACCTTACTCTTTGTCTGTTAACATTACAAAAGAGCAGGTAAAAAGACCTTACTCATTGTTATGTTACAAAAAGCAGGTAAAAGACCTTACTTGTTGCTATATTACAAAGATCCGGCCTATCCATCATGAGCACTTTAGCAAAGCAGCAAAAGTTACAGTGGTAAGAAAAAACTGCCTTATTAAAAGGCAGAAATCTTCGGCTGGATCCCCGGCTCATGATGAAACAGCCTTCACAGGCCTAGACTGCACCGGGCTTGGAAAGGGATAGGGGGAGAGATGGGGTAAGATGCAGGAAGAGGGATAGGGAGCAGGGGGGTGGGGGGAGGCAAGCCGTCCATCAACAATCCGGTGGGGAGGGGGGGGATTGTTCTGGCAGGCCGTCAACCAACGATCTCGAGGAGCCTAAGAGAGCTCAAGAGCTCCCAGGAAAGTAGGTGGTTAGTCACTGAGATTTACGATATGATGTACTGTATATGCACAGAGAGAGAGAGAGAGAGAGAGAGACAGAGAGAGAGAGAGAGGAGCTCAAGGTGCCAGTTCCCCCGGTAGTCTAAGCCTATAGCAGCATAACTAAGAGCTGGTCTACAGCAGCACCAGCCCTAACTATAAGATTTATCAAAAAGGAAAGTTTTAAGTCTATTCTTAAAAATAGAGACTGTGTCTGCCTCCCGGACTCCGGCTGGAAGACGATTCCAGAGGAGAGGAGCCTGATAACTGAAGGCTTTACCTCCCATAGTACACGATGTGGAGATGTGGAGTAGCAGCGCTTCATTCATCAATGGCCGAAGCAGCCAATTAAATCTATTGCGAGGGTTTACCTCCTCGTCGCTATCAGGAACAGCTGTGATGTAAAATCAATCCGTGGATCTTTATGGATTATAGGCACTATCTGTCCAATCAGATTCGACTATGAAAATCGTCGATGATGACACCCCTAGAATGAACACTACAGCCTGCACAACGCACATGCATAAAGCCGAATTCAGGAAATAAAATCCAAATCAAAGAGTTTGGTTATTTGTTTTTCACGTCAAAGACAGAGAGCGTTGGCTGCTGTTGTTTATTTCTGTTTTTTTATTACCCTGCAGATGAGGAGACAGAAAAGGAGGAGGAGGAGGAGGAGGAGGAAGAGGAGGAGGAGGGGGAGGAGGAAACAGGACTGGCAAACAAAGGCGTATTTACCCTGAATCCCACAGTGC
This sequence comes from Labrus mixtus, assembly GCF_963584025.1. Classification (NCBI taxonomy): domain Eukaryota; kingdom Metazoa; phylum Chordata; class Actinopteri; order Labriformes; family Labridae; genus Labrus; species Labrus mixtus. The sequence goes on along the minus strand of NC_083618.1, from coordinate 24,662,614 downwards.
CAGAGGTTGGCCTGGCGCCCAGCAGAGAGCCTCTGCAGCCCAGCGTGGAGGAGGAGGAGCACAAGATAAGGAGTGAGACGACGCTTTAAAGATGATTTGTTGTGATATAGAAAAAACAGATGTGAGACACAAATGTAGTTTTAAAAAAAATAAAAACTGTGGAAAACTGAAATCGTCCAATCACAGCTTAGCAATGGTTACTAAGACGACCTGTGGGGGGATTTTCATGCCTTTTTTTTTAAAGAAGGGACAGTGGATAGGGTCGGAAACAGGGGAGAAAGAGACATGCAGGAAAGGATCCACAGGTCAGATTTGAACCCTGGCTGCCCGCTTGGAGGACCTCAGCCTCCGTACATTGTACGCACTCACCAACCACTAGGCCACCGGCTCTCAGACAAATAGGTTTTGATTACTTTAACTGATCTGATGATGGCTGAAAAGGAGCGTTTCTTACGTGATAAGGTATTAACAGTGAGTTCTGGACTCTCTCTTGTGAGAGCGAGGGCAGAGGGGTGTGTCGGAGCCGGAGGTCATTAGCCACAGAGCTAGCATTAGCTCCAGGCACTCCGGGGCTGCAGACACGACCCGCTCGGCTGCTTCATCCCTGGGGTCAAAATCCAGACTGGTTTCAGCCGCTGCTTTTGCTTTTGATCGTGCAGAGTTTCTGAATAAGCTTTGCGTTTTTCTAGAGTGCATTGTTTCAGCTTGGCTCAGCCTTTGCCCCTACAGGCCACCGTAGTTTCTCTCCATTAAAGAGCTCAGAAAGGTATAAATGTGAGCTTGTACAAAGGGGGAGGGGCTTAGTGAGATCATTTTATAATGAGTTGATTCTTTTCGATACTCTTCAGCGATTGGACCCAAAGACAAAGGGGATGAGTTGGAGGAGGACAGGTGGAGGACGTTTGAAGAAACAGGAATTCGACCGATCCTCCCGCTCACCACCGAGCCCTCCAACACCGCCGACTCCACCCGGCCGTCCTGGGATTGGTCAGAAAAGACCACGCCGCTCCCCGTCACAGAGGTCTTCTTACCCATAAGAGAAACACATTGAGTATTTGATGAATCCCTGTGTATTAAATATTCAGATTCTGTGGATGTTTCAGGTGGTGTGTTTGGACTGGAGCGAGCTGACTGAACGAGGATACGTCTTCCTCAACATGACTCAAAACCTCAACTGTGTGAGTACAAGATGCAAACGATTATTCCTCGAGATAATATCAGGAGGACTGCTCCTTAACCAGGAGTGTTGTAGTACCCTACAAATCGGTTTTGGTTCCCAAGAATGGTCTGCAGACCATGTCTTGAAGGTCTCGGTCTCGTCTGTGAATCGAAAGTATTTTTACTCTGTCTTGTCTCGGTCTCAGACTGGACGGACTCAGGATTTTAATTCAAGACCACCACTGATTGGCTATTTTTTACACTTCATCAGAGATATTTATTGTCTTGGTCTTGACTCGTCCTCAACCTCTAAATGTCTTGGTCATGGTCTCAGTTAGTTTGGTCTTGACTACAATAACTACTAACCAGGTAAACAAGGTCGGCTAGACTGATCGTCTCTGGCTCCTGTCTGTGTGTGTGTATGTGTGTGTGTGTGTGTGTGTGTGTGTGTGTGTGTGTGTGTGTGTGTCTGTGTGTGTGTGTGTGTGTGTGTGTGTGTGTGTGTGTGTGTGTGTGTTGGTGTGTGTGACAGGAGGAGTTTCGTGTGGATCACGGCGTCCGCTTGTTGAGGATCTTAGAGCGAGTGTTTGCACGAAGAATGAACAGCCCCGAGGGATCATGGGTACTCTACCTGAGCAAGCCGACACACCAACAACACCAGCTGCTGATGAACGTGGCGTCCGAGCAAGGTAACCACACGTACAGTTTCTCCATTCATGTAGCTGCAGTTGAATCATCTATTAGCCTGGGAGACCCCCGTCCCCCCCCACAGTGATTTGAAATCCCCTCTTGGCAACTTCAAAAACAAACACATTTGAAGTTATCTTCTGGTTAAAGACATCAAAAGTAAATGTGGGATTACTTTTTTGTATTTTTTAAATTACGAGAAAGAGAAGTCCCCACTTGGATAGTGTCGAATGATGGCCCCTTTTAGTAAGGTACGCGTGTATATGTGTGTGTGTGTGTGTGTGTGTGTGTGTCCAGCAGTATGTTGGTGCGTCTCAGCGTGTCCCTGTTATGCTCCGTCATGTCGAGAGAGAGGAGCTGCAGCTACATCAAATACACTGAATACTCAGCTTAGTTTTTAAGACAAAGAAGAAGAAGATTGACTTTATCGATCCCATGCAACACACACATAGGCTGAAATATTCACATGCACAAACAGGATCCTATGGACATTCACTAATGGAGAGATGTCAGAGTGAGGGAGCTTCCCACAGCGGGCGCTTCAGAGCTGGTGGTGAGGAGGGGGGTTGGTGCCTTGCTCAAGGGCACCTCAGCGGTGCACCTCTCCAGCTACCAGACCAACTTCCAGATTTGGTCCGCACCGGGACTTGAATCGGCGACCCTCCAGTTCCCAACCCAAGTCCCTACAGACTGAGCTACTGCCGCCCCATATATATTTACTCGCTCAAACAAAAAAATCTACCCACATTTGGTGCTTGGCGGGTGTTAATGTCTGACCCTGCCCTGCTCTCTGGATACGTTGTATCCTCTCTGATGTTTGTTGGTTATGAGACCTTTGTGACGTCTTATCAGACAATGCAGCATTTATTTCTTCTTCTAGCACGTCATCACCAACGTCTCTCTCTGAACGCTGTGATCCAACATTTGAGCTTTACTGTCACATGTTCCCTCCAACAATCATCAGCCTAACGTGGTGGAGGGTTCAAGTCCCTGTGAGCTGCTGCCCCTCCTCTAATGAATCTGTTCAAACGGTTAAAGTGTTCAATAACGGACATGTGATGTTAACCTGCAATCATTAACATCGTGTTCTCCAGAGCTCGTTGGATCTCTGAATCTAACTACTCTCCGACCTGCCGGACGAGTCAGAGACGACACTGATCCACTGGATCTGAAACGTTCAGGTTGCAGGTTTAGACTGGAGTTAAAGAAACACCTGAAATAATCAGAATAACTTTATAATGACTGACAGAGACAAACTCCTCCTCTCAGGAGAGAGACTCCTCCATGATGACTTTTACAAGATCAATAAAACACAACACGAGTCATAAAGACGGATTCAGATCAAGAAGCTTTATTGATGATTACAGGAACAGGATTCATACTAACCAGATAGTTTAACTCTTTGTTGTTGTAAAGAACGTAAAGCGTTCAGACTTCGGAGGACGTTTCATCTTCTGAACATGAAGATGGTAAAGAAATATGAACAGTCTTCAGGTCTTATATTTGACATTTCAAACATGATAACAAACCCATGGAGCCAAACCTTTACAGAATGAAGCTCCAGAAAGACTCAAACTCAGAACAGGTGATCGAGCTACCTGTGGACTGGGAGCTACAAGATTAAAGGCAGGGTTGGTCATTTTAGCATGATTTTGAAAGTCAAGAGGGGCAGCAGGACAACAATAAATAACAGTATCATCCGCATATAAAGTAAAATTTGATACTGTTAATGTAAAGTGTGAATAACAGTGACCCCAGGACTGAGCCTTGTGGCACACCATTTTAAACTTCAAAAAAAGTTGTCAGGACATACCAGCCCTAGTGAGATGACAATTGTAGAGTAATTCCATCTCACTGTGTGCAGCAAAAAATAATTTTTATCATTACTTTTATTTTTCGTATTATTCCCGTGCAGGATAATCACTTGTGCACACCAGATGAAAATTTAACAACATCATCATCACCATGGAAACTCAGTCATACAATCCTAAGAATCAGAGACGAAGATTCAGAAGAATATTCTCATCATCAAGATGCTTTTTTAAAATCTACAGCCACAGAGATTCACTGGTAAAGTCCTCAGGCTGAGTTCTCTCAGTTCTGATGCATGCCATTTTCTCAGTGAAAGTGTGTGTTGGTGTCAGACTCACTCTGATCCTCTATTGCCTCTTCTTCACTCAGAGAACAGGTAAAGACTCCACCACCCTGAGTTACACCAAACAGATCTGAGCTCTGTCATAAAGACAACCAGCGACATCAGGATGACACAGTCACAGAGATCTTCTCTTGTAAAATCTTCACTTTATCCCCAGTGTCAATGAATGGAAACATCCTCTCAGTGAAAGTGTGTGTGAAGGTGTGTATGTGTGTGTTAGTATCAGGATCAGAGAAGGACAGTTCTCCTCAGAAAAATTAAAAGGAATGATCCGTCTACGTGACGCTAGTTGGAGGGCCTCAACAGACTCTAGAATCTCCACTGGTGTTAAGATTGTATGTGTGTGTGTCTTTCAGGAGTCATCGCCACCAAAGATGTGCTGGACATGCTGGGACAGATAAGGAAGAGTCTGAACAAGGTGAACTGTTCTTTTAGTCTGTGTGTTGTCGAATCATTCGCCTCCTCAGTGTCTCCCTGTAGTCAACGTTTCCAGTTCTCAATGTTTTCGCTAACAGCATGCAGGAGTTTGTTTGCAATATAAACTCCTCTTCTGTCCTTTTTAAAGGTTGTTTAGTTCATCTAGGGTACTTACTGATATTATTGATCATTCAAAGATTGGAGATTTTAAATCATGTGGTATCGGAAAGTATTGTTATGTGTGTGTGTTTCTGGTTCAGGTGGGGATCCAGAACTACAGCGCTGCAGGTAGCTGTCAGTCTGCGCCCAGACAGACACGCAGCGACTACGGGAAGCTGTTTGTGGTTCTGGTGATCATCGGCTCTGTGTGCATGGTCATCATCACGTCAGGATTCATTTACATATGCTGGCAGAGACGACTACCGGCGACTAAGACGAATGTGGGTACACACGTAGACATATTTACTTTGACACGTGCAGGAGACGCACCTGAAACACTTTGTTTTATTTCACAGTTCCGTGCTGAGGAACTTCACTTCGTGGAGAACGGCTGCCACGACAACCCCACGCTGGACGTGGCCAATGACAGCCAGCCAGAGATGCAGGAGAAAAAGCCGAGCGCCAACGGGCTCGCAGGGGGGGGAGAAGGAGGCGGGGAGGACAGCAAACGCTGGCAGGTGATTGGACGACTGAGGAGAATAAAAAATGAACGATGACTTGCACAGAAAGTTTTCAAAACTCACACACAGCTCAAAGGCACTGCTTCAATAACAAACATATAGCGGCTCTGAGTGGGAGAGCGGCTATTTACTCTGCTCAGCTGATCGGCGTACAGTGACGCAAGAACATTTTCACAGCTGATAAACTGTTCATGAGCACAAACACAATATTTCAGTATAAGCACGAACATAAAACATCAGTGGATAGCAGGTTAAATATTGACTAGAAAAGGAGGCTCATAGGGGTTAAAAATTAATGTTTTCTGTGAATTATTCTATATGATGTGATTTGACGATTCTTTTTATGTCTGTGTAATTTAATGATTTAAAACATTGACTTGGCCTCACACGGGGCACCAATATGTGGTGTAATTAATTTATTAAGATGTTAATAATCTTCATCTCAGGCAGGCCGTCCACCAACAATCCCGTAATGGATGGATGGACTCTGAACCGAACTTGCTTCGTAGTATATTAACCTTAAAGTTTGATTAGGTTTGGGAATGAGTCGGCAGAAATGGCTGCTGTCTTGTGTTGACATTTCTTCTGCTGCCACTAGAGGGTGTCAGGTCTTTGACACACAGAGGGAAGTTTAAGGTGCAGCAAACCTCTTCATGTAAGGACCCAGGTTCACAGGAGAACAACCCAGTAACAGCATGTCTTTCATTATTTATCTTGTTTTTAGGTGTTTGTAAATCAAGCAGCAACCGACGATGACGAGGAGGAGCAGGACACACATCTCTGATTGTCCAAGAGGAAGAAGAGGAGATGGGCTGTGAAGGACGATACAGAAGAGGAGGAGGAGGAAATGAAATGTCTGTAAGAGAGAAGACAGAAAAGGAAAAGGAGGAAAGGACAAAAGGGGAAGGGTCACTGAGGTGTTGTCCAATCAGAGCGAAGCTAGGAGGAGTTCATAACGTCAGTGTGGATGTTCGACATTGGGGTTAAAAAACAGATTCAAATCGATACGAAACTCAGAGAAGCAGAAGAACAAAACGACAGCCGACCCCTCTCTCTCTCTCGCCCTAATCTGCCCCACCTGCAGACTCCCAACACGTACGCGACAGGTAGAGAACGAGCAGAGACAGAAATACAGTGTATATCTGAAATCTACCCCGATGTCTGACTCCAGAGACGACACCGACTCCTCTCAGCTTCTCCTCTAAACCACAGAGCAGGACATTTGGCGTGTAGCTCCCTGAGGGTGATGTTCTGGCGTGTAGCTCTCTGAGGGTGACGCTCTGGCGTGTAGCTCTCTGAGGGTGACGCTCTGGCGTGTAGCTCTCTGAGGATGACATTTTGGCACTTTATCGACTCCTCTTGCACTTACAATGACTCTAATGTTTGAAATGCTGCATCATGTTATAAAATATAAAACATACCGTGACTGAAATAATCTCCTTTTTGCTCTTAGGAATGATTCGTTCTGCTGAGGATGTTCCGTGTACACTCACTAACCTTCTGTCCTGTTAGCCTGACCTGCTTTAAATAGTGTTCGAATGGCTGCTGTACGCTAACGCCGGCTAACTCTTGAGGCTATGACACACGGACAACTTTTAGCTAACAAAAAGCATGAATAAAATAACTCGTTACAGTGTTCAAGTTGAGTCGACGGAACCCCGAGTCACAGTGGAGCCTTGAGTCCTGAATGTTGAATGTTTCATTTTGAGTCACATGGTTTTATCTCAATGACGACAGTTAGCTGTGTCCAAGTGTCTTCTATTGCGTTGTTAGTCATGTCCTGGTCATTTAGATCATTTCAACGTCTCTTCAGTCATCTCAAAGTCATTTCAGGTACGTCCGAGTATCTTCAGGCGTGTCCTGGTCCTACCTTACTGAACTGACCTGCTGAACCGGACCCCCTGGTGGAAACGGGGTCAGGTCTCTTTAGTCATGTCCTGGTTGTTGCATCAAAACATTTCAGTTTCAGATGGTCGACAGTGGGATGAGATAAATTCATCTTAGTTTGCTGGATAAGAGAAGTTTAGGAATCTAATGTAAAATATCGACACTTGGAGGATCGTAACACATCTGACTGACAGAAATAAGTGGATATATTTTTATGTCTGATGGTCAATAAGAACGTGTTTGTCAGCGTTTGGTGACCTGGGATGGAGAGAAACTGTAGCTAGCAGCAGACACTCTGTCTTTGTGTTACCTAACTCGTACTCTGATTATTCCTCTTGATCATTTCGTTTCTGCAGTTGTCCGTCTCCGCTCCTGGTGGAATTGCCAGTCTTTGTTTCGTCTGTTTCAGCTCTTCTTCTCTGACTTCTCTCGCTGTAACTTGCACTGCAAATGGCTTCTCAATAAACGACGCAGATCGAAATGCACTTTGTCATCTGAGCGGGATTCACAGAACATCCAGGACGTCTGACAAATGTCCATCTTAAACCCTCATAGTTGCCTGCGATGTAGACCATCTGTTTCTGAGAGCACAAACAAGAACAGGCAGAAATGTTAGCATGTAGCTTTTAGCCCCGCCGCCGCCACTAATATATCAAAACAAACCGCTTCTGTTGCTTTGAGTTGCTGAAACTTGAATAAGAGAATAAAAGGGACACTTTGTTTCCATGAATCAACTGAATGCTGAACAGATTCTAATGATTTAAAGTTATTCTCCACACGTTTCTGTTATAGCAGCCTCACGTATGTTAGCATATGTTAGCAATGCTAGTGCAAGTCAATGGGAATTCAGCTGTAGCAAAACACAACTGACTGTTTGTTAAAAAAAAAGGATATCAAGCTTTGTTACCATCTTTCTTTTATCGTGTTTACATTAATACATACAACGTATTTCTTTAGATTTTTTTACGGGTCTTTTTAAAAAATGTTTCTGTTTACATGTCTTTTTTTTATCTCATACTGTTTGCTCTTTGGTTGTCTGTGTCATCAGTTAAATGTGAGAAATAAACTTTGGACAAAAATGTGATTCTTGTTTTAATGATGTGTGCCACAATTTCATGTCTTGGCCTGCTCTTCTTGGAGTAGAGTCAGATGTTTAGAGTTTTAATGGTATTTTTATACATGCATTCTTAACAGACGCGACAAGTTTTGGTTAATCAAGCAGTTTTAATAGTTTGACTTTTTTTCTTTAAATAATTCAGTAAATGTTTTTTAACCAAGCAGCAACCTCTTGTTGAAAAATGAAGCCGATGCTGAAGTGTAAAATCCTGCAGTTCCTCAAGTGTCCACTAGAGGCTGGCTGCAGAAGCACAGGAAGTCACATACACACCCATTCAAAAAAGCCTGTTGTTACAGCAGAGATTAACATGTTTACAGCCTGGTTAAAAAAAAACAAATAGGTCTGATTAGCTCATGTCTCGATTGGCACACACTGAACGGGGGGTGAATGTTTTGATGACTCATCCGTTTTGATTTGATTAAGGATGCAGCTGTGAAGAAACTTTTTGTGGTTTTGAGTTGTATTCATTACAAACTTTCGTACTTTTATACACAATCAATCATTTAAAAATATAGCTATTGTATCTTTTTTAAAATAATTTCTCGGGGCGCTGGTGGGGCAGTGGATAGTGCGCGCGCCCCATGTATGGAGGCTGTTGTCTCAAGCGGGCGGCCCGGGTTCACCTCCCACCTGTGGTTTCCTTCCCGCATCTCATTCCCCACTCGCTCTCTCCCTGATTTCCAACTCTATCCACTGTCCTATCTGTACAATAAAGGTACAAAAAGCCCAAAAAGAAATCTTTAAAAATTCTCATAAAATAATAATTTCTCATAAAAAGTATTGAAGTCATGTAATAAAAAGTACAATCTCACTCACTAGTTTTACTGTTAAACCTGCTCTTCTCTGACTTCAGTAGAGCCTCCTCTCTCTCTCTCTTCTTTCAGTTGTTTTTACCACATTTCATAAAACTCATACCTGACGATGATCTTCATTAATGTTTTCTACAAATGGTTTCTACCCTAAATCTTAGCAAGTGTATTTGTTAAACTTTCCATAGACCACTAGCTACAACCTCAGACCACATACTACAACCTCAAACCAAATACTACTACCTCAGACCACACACTACAGTCCAGACCACATACTACAACCTCAGACCAAATACTACAACCTCAAACCAAATACTACAAACTCAAACCAAATACTACAACCTCAGACCACATACTACAGTCCAGACCACATACTACAACCTCAGACCACACACTACAGTCCAGACCACATACTACAGTCCAGACCACATACTACAACCTCAGACCACATACTACAGCCTCAGACCACATACTACAGTCCAGACCACGTACTACAGTCCAGACCACATACTACAACCTCAGACCACATACTACAGCATGAGACCACATACTACAGTCTAGACCACATACTACAGCCTCAGACCAAATACTACAACCTCAGACCACACACTATAACCTCAGACCACATACTACAACCTCAGACCACATACTACAGTCCAGACCACATACTACAACCTCAGACCACATACTACAGCATGAGACCACATACTACAGTCCAGACCACATACTACAGCCTCAGACCGCATACTACAGCACCAGAGGCTTCATCCGGAGACCCGTCCGGCCAGAGAGCATCTCCATCCATAGCAGCAGCTTCTTTCCAGCTGCTGTAACACAGGACGTTAAGGTAGGAAAGAAATACCACAACACACACCTCACCTCACGTGCAATAATGTTAGTGCTCTCTTTTCCTTTGTCTTACTTTTCCACCTTTACTGTTTTTGTAGAGCTGACTCTAGGAGAAATGCAAAATAGTCCCAGTTCACCTGAACTATCCTGTACCTCTGAAAAAGGATATAAACATCTAATCCGACCCCAGCAACTGTTTATCATATGTTGCGGTCTTTGCGGCCTCTTTCTGGTCTTCATTTTTGGACACTCTCCCCAAGCCTTAAGGCTGCATGGCCGTGCCCTCGTCTACTATTCGGTATCTTTGGTGTTTACTGGTTAAGATCTTCCTCCTTACTTTCAGAAGGTCATTGCATTTTCCTCTTGAAAAGCAAGATGTTCAATACTATTCAGATGGAAGAATGTGACCCCTCCATCACACAACCAATGGATAAAAGATGTGATGCAAAACATCAAGCTTGAAAAAATCAGATGCACCCTTAACGATTCTATTAACAGATTCTACAAACCGGGGACCCATTCATTTAACTATGTGATGAATGTATCTGGCCTTGAACTATAAACGTACATAATTTCAGGTGGTCTGTCCCTTCAACGCTTAAGAAGAGAATGCACTTTTGTCCTTTCTTTATTTCCATGTGATGTGTTAGTGTGCGCTTGTCTACGTGTGAGAGAGTAAAATCCATTTTGTAATGATTAAATTCAATTAAATTAAAAAACTTTATTCGTCCCCGGGGGGCAATTCAAAGGCACACAGAGCAGTAAATTAACAACAGTGCAAGTACGAAACATTTTAAGCTAAATATAGTGTCAATTTAATAATAGATGTGAGATGTTTATCTCTGATGAATATGGATACATTAAGTGAAATGTGATCATCACTTGAAAATAAATTAGACAAATACACTCGATAAGAAAATAGTTTTTGCTGAGTTTTCAACATATTTCACATATGTTCAGGCACAAAAAGAGACTACTAAACCCCTTTGCTCCAGCTTTGCAGCAGGGGTCCTTCGAGCTAACGCTAATGTTTGTTAGCTCAGTCGCAGCTAGCAGCTACGTGCGCAGTCAGTCGTCGGAACAAACATGGTGTTGTTGGTTTCTCTCTGTTGAGAATGAGCCCGAAAGAAGTCAGGTTTGTTCAAATGATTATGTTTTAACCAAAAACAAAGACGTGAGATCTTAAAAACACGTCATCCTGAGTCAGTCTGATGGCTAAGCAGCGTGTTTACGCAGGTGTACAGTTCACTCGCTGCACCTTTTGTTTCTCGAGCTAACGTGGCTAACTAGCCTCCGATACGGACTCTTAGTGTCGTTTCAAAATGTTAAAGCCGAAATCAGCCAACAGCTTGTAGTCTCTCAAGCATTGTTATAAAACTGTCTAACCGCGATAAGATGGTTAAAAAAAAACGTCCCACCAACGAGCGGGACGATCCCCCTTTAAAAAAAGATCTACTTTTAGAATCGGCTCATGATGCTCGCTAACGTTACCGCCCACTGCTGAAGGATTATGAGGATGAGACAGCGATTGTAAAAAAATATGAATAATGATTTTTATGCATGCCGAATTAATAACCAGCTTCCACTGTGTCTGTTCCCAACATATCAGACTCTTTGTTATGAATTCAATAACATTTCTAAGCCAGTTAACACTAAAATGATAGATTTTTAAAGGGGGTTTGGTTGATCGCTTCTGTCATTAAAGAAGTGAGTTATTCTGCTCGTTCCTGATCAACCAGCATCAAAAAAATGCTCTGTCACCATAACATCAGGTTCCCTCACTGCGGGTTAGGACTACTCAGTGTAATTTTATATATTATCTAGTGGTTCTAACTCTTGTGTACAACTTTGAACCAAACCCAGTCTGCGTATTTCCGCAGCATGTTTGTGTTGTGTTGGCTAACATACTGCTAATGCTCGCAGCTGTGTGAATGTTACTCAGCTTTTGTCTTTCTGCCAGCTCCCTACAGCTGCTGTCACGTCACATTTAGCCTCCTGGTTAATTTGAGTTGTTATATTAGTATGTTGTAATGAGTCTCTTGGTGTATATTCAGTATAGAAAGGTGCTTCATAGTGAGTTTGAGGCCCTCACAAGGAAGTCACCTGTGTAAATAGTTTGCCAATTATTGACTTTCGAAGTCATTAACATGGCTTCATTATTTGGATGATTGGCAGGCTGCTCCTATTTATATTTAAAATATCTTTATTGAGTTTTCATCATATAAACACAAAAAAAGAATAATAATAAAACATAGAAAACACCAGGGTTGGGCAGTAATATTCCACATTGCCACAAATGGTATAGAAATGTGCAGAACAAGTAAGACAAAGAAGTCTCTGTGGCAGTGACAGTAATACCTGATGAAGTGCAATAGCTCTTCCCACCCTCCCGTCCCCAGCTGTCCTGAAAAAATTAAGGCGTAACATCTAAGAGTTTGTTTGCAGCGCACCACACGGAGTCAGATCTTACTTTTTATATCAAGGGCCGGATCAAAGCTAGCTGCTCCTGTTTATAGTTATGTAAAGTTGTTTATATTAATTTATCTGCATTAACTAGTTATCTTGTTTAATTTGTTTTTAATTAATTGAATGCTGTTTTATCTCTTTAAGGGTCAAATCTACTTGCTTCTGAACCAGGCGTACGCGTAGACAACCTGCTGTGTCGTGAACCTAAATGTTCACACGAGCCGTTTTCACATCTGCTCTCCTGAAAACTGCTCCAGATATTCTCCTAATCTGGTTGTTCAAACTTGTTCTTCACAGCAGGCGACTATCCCTGCCGGACAGAAAGAGGGCGGGGGTCTAGGACGAAGCAACAGAGTCCTCTATATGACGCTATAATGAGAATATGTGTCTTTCTATCAATGCTATGTGTAGTTGAAGAGAATCTCAATCTGAACTAAAGAGTGGAGAAGAACATACTGGAGAACAGGGAACATAATGCAGCAGATTCATTAGAACAGATGGTAGAGGTGGCATGCAGACAGTCTGTGGTCATGCAGCGATCACAGGGAATAAACGTCACCACCCCCCTCCCCCCACTCGCTCCAGGTGAATTCTCCTGATTATATCCTGCTGCGTTCTCACATCAGCTCACTCTGACTTTCCGCAGAATAAATACGAGGAGGCTGGAGGAGAAACTCCGGGTGAAGAGAGAAACATTCAGCTGATTGTGTTCACACGTGACGCTCAGCACCAACACTTTCACTCTGAGTGAAAGTCCGCAAAAAAAAAAAAAAACCTGCGTCGAAATATCGCAAATATATCTTTTTTAAAAACTGAATTTACTTCCTGTCTGTGCAGTGAATGATCCACAGATCTCATTTAGCCCGAGTCCTGGAGGTCTGATCCAAACAGAGCACCCGGAGCCGTTGTTAGATGTCACATAGAGACGCGGGAGGATTTGAACTACTTAGCTTCTTCTACAGCGGTAGTTAAAGCGGTCGCCTTAACTGTAACTTTAACTGTAAACTGTAAGATTATTGATAAATAAGTAGAATTTTTGTGCCTTGTTTGACCAGATGTTCTTCTCTCCGCTGTTTCCAGGGATGACCTGACGACATCTTGCTACTTTGACCTCCTCCACCACCCCAGCTCTGTCGGGTAAAAACTCACCTCCACCTCACATCTGCAAACGCCTGGATCGACTCGCTCTCTGCTGGATCCTCTTCCTCCACACCCCTCCTACAGCCCTGTTTTGATCTGTCCTGTCTCCCCATTCACAAATCAGAGACCATGTATTGCCTCCAGTGGCTCCTCCCTGTGCTGCTCATCCCCAAACCGCTGAACCCGGCGCTGTGGTTCAACCACTCCATGTTCATGGGCTTCTACCTGCTCAGCTTCCTGCTGGAGAGGAAGCCCTGCACCATCTGTGCCTTGGTCTTCCTTGCCGCCCTCTTCCTCATCTGCTACAGCTGCTGGGGCAACTGCTTCCTGTACCACTGCCAGGACGCTGCGCTGCCGGACGCCGCACAGGACCCGTCCATCGTCGGGACCTAGTAGAGAGGATGGGGGGGAGGGGGGAGACATCTCAGAAAAGGAGTGAGGGAGGGAGAGTGGAGGGTGATACTGCCATGCTGGATGAGCGGAAAATACTGAAACTGTTCGGCCAAGAGTGGAACGGAAGAGGAGGAGAACGCCGCTGTGGAGGACTGTAAAGGAAGAGACTCAAGTTTAAGATGGGAGGAGGCGGACGGAACGTTTGAGGAGACATTTAGAGGAGAGGAAGGAGGAGCATCCAAATGTCGTAGACGTTTGGGAACATTTTGTGTCTGGCATATGCATAAACCTGGTCGATTAACACACACACACACACACACACACACACACACACACACACACACACACACACACACACACACACACACACACACACACACACACACACACACACACACACACACACACACACACACACACACAGAGTGACAGCTGTGTTTCAGTATTCTCGTTTCTCTCTAACCCTCGGACTCGTTTACTTCCAACTGCTCCGTAAAACACGACAGGTCATATTTTCAACCTCAAACTTCCATATTCTCACACACACACAAGGACGCTCCTCACAACCACACACACACTGCTGCAGTTTGTTCACATGCATTACACGCCATGAAGTGTTACAGGATAGTTTGCATCTTGTCGTTTTTTTTTCCCCCAAAGTTCGAGGGAGTCACCTGACCAATCTCTGCCGCCATTTTGGCTCTGCACACGCCATATTGCCCTGACCCAGGGTAGCACACACACACACACACACACTGGACAATCGATAACTATGCTGTGACTAACTCCTCGTGTGAAGGTGAAGAAATACTGAGACTGTCCCGTCTTCTTCACCCTCACCGCGCTCGCCTCCTCCTCCTCTGAGTGAACGCCCCGACCGCCACACTCAACGTTTACTTTCTTCTTTGCTGTTTTCTCTTTTCGTTCGTTTGTGTTTCTCGTGCATGGGTTGCTGTTTATTTTTTCAAGGTTCACAGAAATTTTAAACGATTAAAAATTGCTGAAAGTGTGTGTGTGTGTGTCCGTTGTGACAACGACACGCTGATAGAAAACTTGGAGACGCACGAGGCGATCGCACCGTCGGTGTTCTCAGCGACATAAAGCAATACGGAGCTCTGCTGGTCGAGAAATCAAACAGTCACAATCAGACGAGAGACGCCGCCGCTCCGTTTCCTCCTGCGTCTCTGCTCCACGTGTTCAGCTGTCAGACAGACGGAGGTGTTTATACCGTTAGTGTGTGCGGGCGTGTGGACTCCTGTCGCAGTGCTGAACACGGTAACTGCTGCATTATTGCTTTGGTTTTAATTTAAATAAAGTTTTTTCCTCTCAAAGTGTTTGACTGTGTTTAAAACTGATTCTTGATTTAAAGAAAGAAGTTCACCTTTCACTTCCTGTTTATATTAAGTTCAGAAACCTGAAACATGTACATCTTTGACACCTGAAGAAAACTCCTGATATTAACAAGGGGGGGGAGGGGGGGGTCCGCTAGGAGGACTACAGACTCCGTACGTGGGGCATGCACACCAACCACTAGTCTCCTGGAGATTTAATTAAACACATTTTAAAACACATTTAAATGACATTATTTCAAACTTTAAAAATAAATGTTATGCTTTTACTTTGAAGGTCTGTCATTTCTTAAGCTGAGAGTACTTGACTTCCTGTGTGCTTTTATTTTGAAACAAGGCAAGGTCCTTCCTGTAAGAGTGAAGGTTAGGACAGGAAGTGGTTAGTGATCCCAAAGTGAGGTCAAACAGCTCAAAGGAACGGTAACAAAGGTCAATGTGTGATGTCATAAGGTGGATTACTTCGGACTCGTCAGCCGAGCTGTCTGAGAGTTTGTTAAAGTGAAATGAGACATTCAAAGATGCAGCAGTGTCCTTGGCTGCATCCGAATTGCAATTGATTCAATTAATCCACGCTCGTTTGTTTTGATTTTGAGGCGCATGTGACGTGACGATTTACGTTTAATTTCGCACAGCATTGTGGGTGGTAAAATACAATTTATTTCCTGAAGGCACGCATCTGATCCATACTGCATGAAACCCGGAAGTCCATACTGAAATGTTCAGTATACTGAGGTGGACCCAAAAAATGCACACTGAATGACCACGAGAGTTCAGTATACTGAAACTCCATACTGAATAGTACGTACTGCATACTGAACTGTGGCTATTCGGAAACGGCCCTTCTTTTACATAATGAGACTACAGGGAGACGACTATCTACGGTGAGCCTGAAGGGACAAAATAACATGAGATTAAAAAGGTGAATGCTTTAATTACAGATGTATTGAGCGTTATATTAGTATGTTTGACTGTGAATAGCTCAGTGTGCATGTGTGTTGGCGGTGGAGCGAGTGAGGAGAGAGAACGGAAGTGTGTGTGTTCGGTCGGTGTGTGCTCGAGTGATGCTATTGGCGCCGGGGACCCGAGCGGCGTCAGAGCAGAGACGAGTCAGCTGTAGGAGCAAAGTGTTCGTGCAGCCGGACTCTCCGTGTCTGCTTACGACCTGCTGCTGCTCAGTTAAAGTGACGGGGTTAGCCCGGCCCTGGAGCAGACCAGTAAGTCTCCCCCCGACGCTCTGACCACGGTCGGAACGCCAAAGCAGGAAAGGTTAACAGCAGCGTAATGACGTAGAGGGTAGAGAACAGAAAAATGAGCCACAGTGAATCAAGTCTTTTTAATTCTCACTTTTTCTTTCAGAACTAAATGCAATAAACGTCTTATTTTATACATTTCTATGAGTCATATACATCCAGTTACATCTTATATAAGAGTTAAAACGACAGTTTGAAATGAGACGCCTGACGCCTCCTGAAGCTTTAACATGACGAGGATGTCGATTTCAAACATCAGACGAGCAGAGGAAACTGCATCATGCACTCAGCTTTGAAGTGTTTCTGATATGTTAACATCCTTCATCCTCCTCTTGACTTTCTCCAACATGTCCCTCATCTTTACTTTCCTCCTTTCTCGTGTCTTCTTCTGCAATATTTAAAGGTCACATATTCTCCTCTTCTTCAGTTTAAATAAGTCTCAGAGCTCCTCTAAACATGTGTGTGAAGTTTCTTGTTCTAAATCCACTCTGATCCTGTATTTGATCATGCCTATAAACCCCTCTATTTCAGAACAGGCTGTTTCTGTGTCTGTACCTTTAAATATGTAAATGAGCTGTATCTGACCACGCCCCCTCTCTGGAAGGGCTTGGGTGTACTCGGGCTTTCTCTCTCCATGTCCTCTTGTTTACGGTGAGAAGGCAGACTCAGAGGGCAGAACAAACACCTAGCTGTGGGAGTGTCACCCACCTGGGGGAGGGGTTACTGCCCCTTGTGATGTCATGAAGGGAAAATCTCCAAACGGCCTGTTTGAGCACACATTTTCTGAAAAGTGGAGCAGGGAAAAGACGGAGAGGATGGACTTTTCTCATCACTGGGGTGTTTGTAGGAAGACTAGAGACACATATTAGAGTTAGAGGAACATGGGGAAGAGGACTTTAAATATGTGACCTTTAAATTATGCAGAGTGTCTCTCAACTCTTGCAGACTTCTGTGAAGACCCTCTGGATTAATTTTAATAATGTTTTAGTCGAGATCCTCTCAGTGACGTCCTGCCTCGTCTATTCTCCTGCTTTCTGATCAATTTGCACGCTGATTGATTGAAGACTGAAGGCTGAGTATCTGACCCCACGCGTCAGTCTATGTAGTGAGAGAGTAATGATATGATTGGATAACGTGCTGGTTCATCTCTCAAAAGTCAAAAACCTTCCTTAACGTGCTGCTCACTTTCCTTATGTTGAACTTTCCCGTGCTCGCTCGCTGAGGATTAAAGAAAAAGCTCAAATTTAACGTCCTCTGCTCGATCTTCCCACGCCGTTTAAAAAAAACCTCAAAAACATTCCTTAAATACTCAGTCACAGAGGTCAGAGGTCAGTTTGACCACAGCGGAGTCAGGGAAAGCATCCTCAGGTCAGGAACCTTCACGAGCTGCAGTTCACCCAGACAGCCAGCAGGGGGCAGCACCTGCACAAGTCTCAGTGATGAAAGGTGGGTTTCAGGGGACCTTAAATCTTTGCAGGTAAAATAACTCAAATATTTTCTCGTCTGATGTTCCTTTAATATCATCAGTTATCTTTGTTATTGTCATTTGCATCCTATAATTAAGTACTTTGGTCTGATGATCTAAACGCTGAGATCAAATCGTGCAGGAAGAGAGAGATCCAGAGAGAGTAAGAGTCTCCATCTTTATCTCTATATCTTCTCTCGTGTCTTTGGCTTCTGTTCTTGAAATACAAAGTTCTTCTTCTTCTTCTTCTTCTTCTTCGTCTTCTTCTTCATCCGTCTGAGACACAAAATGTGTTCGTGGTGAGTCTCTGGTCCAGACTCTGAGGATCCTGTCGCTCTGGTTCTGCCAGTTCAAAGGTCCTAGAGGACTAGAGCGTTTCGTCCTAGAGGAACGTGATCTCAGTCTCCTGGTTCTGATACGCCTCCTCCTCCAGCTCACAGGACAGCTGGTCCATCCTGTGGAAGGCCAGGTAACCCTTCTTACCTGCACACACACACACACACACACACACACACACACACACACACAGGTAGATAAAGGATTAATAAAAGTATGAAAGCATGTGAATACATAAAAACTATAATGATGTTTGTACCGAAGGAGAGGACGGTCTCTTTGGCAGCGCTGCGAAGATCTTCATCCTCTGATCGCCACAGATCTGCGATGTGGTCCACGCTCTCTGAGGCCTGACACACACACACACACACACACACACACACACACACACACACACACACACACATGTTCAGAGGTTGATAACCTCGGCGATTAAAAGAATGGAAGAATTGAAGACTCTGACAAACTAAGAGTGTGTGTGTGTGTGTGTTTGTGTTTGTGTGTGTGTGTGTGTGTGTGTGTGTGTGTGTGTGTGTGTGTGTGTGTGTGTGTTTGTGTTTGTGTGTGTGTGTTTGTGTTTGTGTGTGTGTGTGTGTGTGTGTGTGTGTGTGTTTGTGTTTGTGTGTGTGTGTTCTCACCCTGAGGCATTTCAGAGCCAGACAGGATCCGTGTTGGATCTCAACGTCGGAGCTCTTCAGACTCTCTGTGTAAAAAACGACAGCCTGCAGGAGAAACATGACGACAGACGTGACTCATGCTGCGACTTTTTCTGTATGTTAACAAATAAACCGAGACAAGCTTCTAACGACACATTCACAGCCCAAAGGTTAAAGGTCAGGGACTAAATAAGCTGAGGGGACACCTAGCAGATAGCTAGCAGCTCCCACCTGTCACTCAAAGAGGCCACGCCCCCTAATTCTAAATCACTTTTAGACTCTAGTGGACACTGGAGGAACTGCAGCTGTAAAGTTGGACATTTTAACATGGGGCTCTATGAGGACTGACTCACTGCAGAAGACAGACTCTAGTGGACACTGGAGAAACTGCAGCTGTAAAGTTGGACATTTTAACATGGGGCTCTATGAGGACTGACTCACTGCAGGAGACAGACTCTAGTGGACACTGAGTGTAATAACAGTTTGTCACAGACTTGTTACCTTGCTCCTGAAGGTCTTGCAGCCTGCAGCTCTGCACAGACACCCAGCAGCAGCTTTACACACTTTGTGGTTGGAGTCGATCTGCAGGGCGGCTAGAGTCTGCAGCGTGCATCCAAGAGGGAGGAGCTCTGAGATACCCCGCCCCTTTATTTTATTTAAAGCCCGTCTCCGTTTGGGGCCCCTCAGGGCAGACAGGAAGTACTCTGAAACACAACAGGGATCATATAATTCAGAGTACATTTAATTTAACCACAAAGACAGTTTGATATCTGTTCTGGATTAGCTCACTTTTCTTTTCAATTTGCAGACGGAGGAGATATTTTATCTCTTCAGCCAATATTCATGTTTGAGACGGATTTAAGCAAAGACTTGAACCATAAATGAACTCGTATCGTTTTGAACCTTTCTGGTTCTTATCGTCTTCATTAATCATTAAACTCCACCCGCCTGCTGATTAGAGTCAGTTGGACTTTGTTTCACACAGATGAATATGTAAATATTGTTTTGTTTATTGTGTCATGCAAACCAACAGCAGACATCAACAGAAAGCCACATGAAAAGGAGAGGAGACAAGGGAAGGAAAGGAGGTAAGGAAGGAAGGAAAGAAAGAAGGAGGGAAGGATATGTTTATGTTGTTTGTTTACATCCGATTAAAGATGAATCAAACTTTATTGATCCTTTAAGGAGCTCTCACACACACACACACACACACACACACACACAAAGACACTCTGTTTGGCAGTGACAGATGGTAGAGATGCCTTCAAGCTGGAATTTCTGGAACGTTCCCAGACTGTTCCTCGAATACACACACACACACACACTCACAAGCAGACACACACTCACGTTTACTCAGGTCAGTTTTTGGGCACAAAGTTAATTTAATTAAAACCTTCATATACAACTTGTTTAAATTATAAACAAGAATACATCCACTGTTAGTCCATGCTTCTCTCCCTCTACAAAAAAGGCTAAAAGGCACAAAAAAACACTTAATAAGGATAACATCCTTATGTTTAACACGTTTCCTCAGAAAAATCATCTTTTTGCAAAAGGACAGTATAAAACTTTATCTCTGAGCGCCTCAAACTAAATTCTGTTCACCTCCATTGTTGTGCAAAGAAGAAAACTAAAAGAGTGACGTCTGAAAACGTGGTCAAAGAAAACCGAAGCGCTCTGGATACCAAAGCTGACTGATTAGTGGAGGTGTGTGCAGACCCTGTGTAGATATCGTCTGTACCTTCTCTGGAGAGACGAGAGATGTGATCTCCGAGCCCCGTGATGTTCCAGCGTTTCAGATAAACGGACAGCTGGAAGAGAGAGACTCTGTCGGGGCTGCAGAAAGGACGAGGAGCGGGAACCGTCCGACAGACCGTCTGCAGCTGCTGCCGGAGCTGAGAGAACACTGAGGGGAGAGGAGGGGGCTTCTAGGTCATCTGCTGCAACTTATAATGCTGCATTAAATACTTTTGCCTTTGTAAGCCTCTTCCACTGCGCTGTACCTTTCTCTGACTGCCCGGGCTGCTTGGCCTTCACCTTGTGTGTGTAACGTTTCCTCAGCGTCCTGCAGAACGTGTCCGAGCTGCAGCAGAAAGGAGAGCTGCTGTCGTTCACACACTCGTCCCAGAACAGCAGCACGTCCCTCGTTCTCTGAGGCTTCGGCAGGACTGAAGGAGAAGAAAAGAACTCGTTCATATGCACGCTGCAAATGATTAACTAATAAAACTTCTATCATGACTTGGACTGGCATTAGATTCAGGTCTTTACTGACTGTCTTTAGCAGAGATGTTGTCGTTCCTCTCCAGAAGCAGACCGCTCACTCGGTCCAGGACTTCAGCCTGCAGGCTCGTCTCCTCCAGCAACTCCCGTCTGGACGGAGGGAAGTCCGTCGCTCTCAACATCTGAGGAAACATCATGAAAATCTGTCAGACTTAAAGAGGACATACTCCACCTTTTGAAACAGTCCCCTGTGGTCTAAATGAAACATCTGTGCTGCTGTGCTTTGGTCAAAATATGAACATGAATCAAGCACCAGAGGAGGTCTGTGACCCTGTATAAACCAGCTCTCTCAGAACGCTCCGTTTTGGTGTGTGTGTCTCTTTAAATCCAATGAGCCCACCCTGAGTTTTCCCCGTAGACATCACTCCTCTGTAGCGAGAATAAAAAATGGCAGACCTGCTCAAAAGTTTTTTTTCTAGGCTGGGGGTGGAGTTCATGGGTGGAGATACCAGGGGAGGGGAGGAGATTTTTTTTTTACCAGAACCCCACTGTGACATCACAAGGAGAGCACATTAGAAACAGAGCATTTTTCTCTGTGTTGTAAGACTTATGCAGACCACAAACAAAGGACTGGATGGGTTTATTTCACATTTTGTGGGTCAGTAGACACTCAGGTTACTCAAATATATGTTCAAAAACACTGTACAAGTGGATTTTTCACAGTATGTTCCCTTTAAACAAGCAGGTCTGAGGATGGAGATGGACAAAGGACATGAACTACAATCATTCATGTGATGCCATCAAGTGAGGCTACTGCTAAAACCCTGAAAAACAAACAAACTCTAAATCAACTGCAATACGTTAAAAACAAAATAAGTCATCATATAAGATCACAGAAAACATATCAAAGCTTTTAGAAACGTTCTGCACCTGGAGCAGGATGCAGCAGATATCCAGGTGAGTCTCCAGAGCCTGGTCAAGACCCCAGTTCCCAGAAGTCAGTGGGGCAAAGGCCAGCTCCTCCTCTGAAGCTGATTGGCTCCTGGTGGAGAGGAGGCCCAGACTCCTCAGAGTGCTCTGCTGGAAGGAGCTGATGCTGCCGAGACGGAGAGGAGAGGTTCGTTATAAAACTTTAAAACCAGAGCTTAATTCCCTTCTGTCCGTCCGTGAACTCACCCGCTGTCTTTAAGCCTCAGGCTGCCCAAACAGGAAGTGTCATCATCAGCGTTGAAGTCATGGGACAGGAAGTCAAAGCTGCCCAGGACTTCCTCCACGGCGAGCGTTTCCTCTGACGACGAACTCTTCAGCAGGGACAGGTTGTTCTGACGGAGAACACAGGTGCGAACTATTACGACAAGTCACAGTTTTTAAACTTTCAGGTGAGTAGAAGTACACACGGTACCTTCAGTATCATAGCCAGGTGTGTTTAAGTACCTTCAGTATAGTAGCCAGGTGTGTTTAAGTACCTTCAGTCTGGTAGCCAGGTGTGTTTAAGTACCTTCAGTATAGTAGCCAGGTGTGTTTAAGTACCTTCAGTATAGTAGCCAGGTGTGTTTAAGTACCTTCAGTATAGTAACCAGGTGTGTTTAAGTACCTTCAGTATAGTAACCAGGTGTGTTTAAGTACCTTCAGTATAGTAACCAGGTGTGTTTAAGTACCTTCAGTATAGTAACCAGGTGTGTTTAAGTACCTTCAGTATAGTAGCCAGGTGTGTTTAAGTACCTTCAGTCTGGTAACCAGGTGTGTTTAAGTATCTTCAGTCTGGTAGCCAGGTGTGTTTAAGTACCTTCAGTATGGTAGCCAGGTGTGTTTAAGTACCTTCAGTATGGTAGCCAGGTGTGTTTAAGTACCTTCAGTATGGTAGCCAGGTGTGTTTAAGTACCTTCAGTCTGGTAGCCAGGTGTGTTTAAGTACCTTCAGTATGGTAGCCAGGTGTGTTTAAGTACCTTCAGTATGGTAGCCAGGTGTGTTTAAGTACCTTCAGTATGGTAGCCAGATGAAGTATCTGGTGGTCGAGCGCTCTCATCTCTTTCTCTGAGCTCTTCTGGTTCTGTAAAGTTCTCTCCAGCTCTGAGATCAGGGCTCCCAGTCTGAGTGACTGTGCCCTACGCTGGGCCGCGCTGGGTCCTGGCCTCCCAGGGGGCGGAGCATCTGTGGTGGGTGAGGGAGGGATCACAGCTGGAGGTGAGGGCGAGACAGGGACGGAGTAGGACTGACACTCTGGAGAGTCCTGGAACGAACATCAAAGAGTTTGAAGACTGGTTGTTTATTGTTTTGGGTAATTAAAAAGCCAACTCAGTAAAAGTCTTCAAAACCGTCAAGATGATTCAACACTTTAAACGTAAAACAGTCCATGTTTGTCATTTGCTTGTATTTGACTTAAAGGCAGGGTTGGTCATATTCTAAAACTAGCATGATTTTGAAAGTAGCATTCCCTCAGTGCTCCGTCTATGCCCCCCCCCCCCCCCCAACCCAACTGATACAGATGACGGATTTTCTTTGTTCCTTTTTCAGAGAACATGAGTTATTAATTTCTGTCAGGACCTAAAGACAATTTCAACCAGAATCTGAAAAAGTGGATCTGGAGGACATTACCAACCCTGCCTTTGATACCCGACTCGTTGAGGATGTTAGTAAAGGTCCAGATGTTGATGAAGAAGATCCTGCAGGTGTGTTTTTTACCTGAACACAGACGGAGTCAGCTCTCAGCGCTGCGCTGCGGGTTTCTGCTTCTGGTTCAGTCGTGTTCTTTCTGAGGATGTCGGGAGTGCTCGACCTGCACAACACACACACACACACACACACACACACACACACACACACACACACACACACACAAACATGACATTAAAATAAATCAGTCTAGGTGAAATCATGACCCGCAGCAGTTTTCAAGTGTTGATGCTCACATGTGGAGGGCGAGCAGAGATCCTGTTTTACTCTCTGCAGGTGAAGACAGAGTATCTAACACACTCCACTCCTCCTCTCCGTCCTTCTCCTCTCTCCTTCTCCTCCTCTCCTCCTCCTCTTCCTCCTCCACAGACGCCTCCATAGACCCCTCCTCCTCCTCCAGGGACAGGTGAGTCTGA
Source organism: Labrus mixtus (assembly GCF_963584025.1). Taxonomy (NCBI): domain Eukaryota; kingdom Metazoa; phylum Chordata; class Actinopteri; order Labriformes; family Labridae; genus Labrus; species Labrus mixtus. Next base: position 24,638,491 of record NC_083618.1, on the reverse strand, counting down.
CTCCCCCCCAGACTGGTGCACTGACTGTGACTGGAGGGGAAGCTGTGAGCCCGCGTCAGACTGTGGAGAACAAGAAATAAATCACATTAATCTATCTCTAAATATATATAACGATTAGGGCTGTCAGCATTACTTCTGATTGGCCAGCTCTCTGGGAGCCTTCCTGAGGGGGGCAGAACGCTGCAGGGCTGCCAGGGGAGGGTTGCTCTCCAGGTCTGGGAGAAGAGAGTCTATGTAAGAGGTTTCAGCTGCTTACATAGAGGCTTGAAGCCGTCTGGAGAAATTCTTGGTTTCATATCGGGGAACAATGGCGTGATTTACAGAACAAGGCGTTTAGCGCCCTCTGCAGACTCATCCTGGGATTACTCCAACATACGTTTACCTCATGATCTGACACTTTGACCACGTTTAGTTTGGACATCCTGCATTATGACACTATATGAGAGTTTGAAATGGGGATCAGCTGAACAGGTTTTCTCACCTGAGCATGTAGGGGCTCTGAGGGCTGTGGTTGGGTGTCATGGAGGTGTGTGAGGGGTTGGACAGGTAGCTGATCAGGGACACGCCCCCTCTGTTGTGTCGACTGTTTGGCAGCAGAGACGGGAGCGAGCCATCTCCATCCTTCAGCTCTCGAACCATCGACTGAGGAGGAGGAGGAAGATAACCTTCATCATCAGTGAAATATGACTGACATCTTAAAGTAACAGCTGTATAAGCTCCTACTGGACATGCAGCGTTTACTGTTCACTCACTATGAAGTATTTCTCGGAGAAGGACGGCGTGCTCGGGGCCGTCCAGCTGTAAACGGAACTCTTCCTGCTGGACACAGACTGTCTGCTGATGGAGAGCGGCCTTATCTTCTCAGAGCTGTCGAAGGGGCTGAACACACACACACACACACACACACACACACACATTTATAATCACTGAACAATTACTAAAAATTATAGTTTCTGAGCGCCCCCTACAGGCCTGGAGGACTTCTGTTGTGATGTCTGGTAGTATGCAGCGTTTTCTTTTGCATGTGCTCTCTGTTCTTTGTGTGTTTATGTCCTTGCAGCATGTTTTTTTCATGTCGGCCTTTTGCAGCATGCTTTTTTAATTTGCAGCACATTTCCCTCGTTGCATTTGTTTTAATTTCCATAATTTCTAAAAAATTTAAAAAATGTTCTTCTTGTTTGGAACATTGCAGCTTGTTTGAAATTGTTGGCCAGCGTAGAAAAACAAGATGTTTTCAGACATTTAGTCTGATGTTGCTTACAGGTGTTTATACGAAGCAGAAATCTCCGGCTTATTTCTAATTTGAAGGATCAACAGAAGTCTGTTGTGTCTGGTTTTGTTGTGTTTGTGTGTTAGCGTGTTAGCGTGTGATTGCGACAGAGTTTTACGTGTGTTTTAAGAATCCATGAAACGTCCTCCACCTGGCTTCTCTAAACCCTGAAATGTGATCTGTCACGGTGCAGGGGCACGGCACAGACCAGACCGTGTGTGAGTGTATTTGTGTGTGTGTTTTACACTCGATATTCAGTGAGCTGCTCAGTGACAGCTGGCTCAGGTTAGAGGCAGAAAGTGAGGAAAATAACAATATGAGAATCTGCAGAGTGGCTGGAGGGGAATCTGTAATCATCTAACACAGAATTTGATTATTTTATGTGTTTTAAAGGTCCAGTCAGTGAGATGTGTAGTGAGTGAAATGATAAAGTGAGCTTACTATATGATCAGACATTAAGGAAACATGCTATGTTGAAGTGCTGGCTTCTCTGACAACAATGCAGCAGCCAGTATGTCCTCCTTCTAACTTTAGATTCTGGTCCTGAATGCTCTGGATTTGTTTGGACCAGAGAAGGTAGGCGGTTTTAAGACACCCCCACACGGGGGTTTGCCAGATATGAGAGCAGCTATCAGGTCAAATCAACAGGTGTTGCAGCGATGGAAGTGGGCAAGAGAACTGGTTCAGATAGAAGTGATTGTACCCGACCTAAAAAGCCTCTGCATGTTTCTAATAAGCTCCACGAGCAGAAACGTGCTCAAACTAGGATCAATATTGGAGATGATTTTGAAAAATGGAGAGAGGTTAGAACGCAGAAAGGTTTACAGACCGATGCAGAGCTGACTAAACACTGAAGCTTCAGTGTCCACCACATGGTAACCTGCATGAGTAGCGACTCTAGAGAGGAGGGGGCGGGGGGAGACAGTGTGAATGTGTTTCTATCTCTGCAGGTATCATCTCTGTAAGGTGGAAGGGAGGCACAATAAAAAAGCACGGGAGGAACAAAAGGAGAAACATATCTCGTCTAATTTTCTGACTTGATATTTCTCCCGACATGTCATCATTCCCTCTATCAACTCTTCATCCTTCCTGTTGGAGAGGCGAGTGTGCGGTGGGTTTGTGGACCAGCTGTTCTCATCGTTCATGTGAGTCATCACCTGATGACACGAGCACAGGATAAAGCGAGGGGCCGCATGTCCGAGGTCGACACTAAAGGTCAGAGGACACCTGCTCATATTTCACACTACAGATTTAATTTCCTGAGCTCTCCATTCACCTATTCCCTTGTCAAATCAGCCACGTACTCTACCTGTCTCTGTGGGAGTATCACTGATTTCACTCTGTCTGCTTCGACATTCATCAACCTTACCTTCAAATAAAACTATAAGCCTGATGTCGTGGCTTTCTTTGCACATTCACCCTGATGTAAAAATATAAAGATGAGGTAGTGACAGAGACTTTAATGTGTGTGTGTGTGTGTGTGTGTGTGTGTGTGTGTGTGTGTGTGTGTGTCCGTCCGTCCGTACTTCCAGGTGACCTCCAGCTGCAGTTTGATGGTTCCCAGCTCCGTGATGTCCACCAACATCAGCTGAGGCCTCGCCACGAAGAAGTCAGCGCTCGCACACGTCACCATGCCGACCAGCAGCCAACCCAAACCCTTTGCCTCCGATACCTGCAGATACCAGATACCATAACATGAACTTTAACTTTAACTTGGTAACATGATAAAGAGATCGGAGCTCACAATTTTATTTTTTTTGTGTGAGATAGAGCTGAGTGTCATCGGCATAGAGAGTGTTAGGAGTTAACGATGGGTCTCTGGATGATTTTAATGAAAACATGATGGGGCCCGGGACAGAGCCTTGTGGAACCCCACAGGTTAAATTTAAAGGAACATTGCTTTAAATTGCCAGTCAGAGTTTGGTGTTAGATACAGAAGGAGTGTGTACGTGTGTGTTTGTGTGTGTGTGTGTTTGTGACCTTTATCTCAAAGTTTTGGTGTAAGTGCGGGAGGAAGACCATCTCCTCCTCGTCCCACGACTGCGTGTCGTCTGATTGGATCCTTCCTCTGATCCTCCATCGCTGACGACCCAACCGCACTACAACCTGGTCGCGTGACATCATCAAGACATGACATCATACTCTTGACTTAAAGCTGTGAATGATAAAGTTTGTTCACAGTCGCCGATTAGCTCACCTCGTATTGGTCTCCGGGGCAGAGCCGAGCGAAGCCGATCAGACCTGAGAGAGAGAGAGAGAGAGAGAACATGTGTTTAATGTTTAAAAGTTAGCGTGAAGCTGATAACATGCTCATAAACTGTGAGTGTGTGTGTGTGTGTGTGTGTGTGTGTATGTACCCTTCATTTTGATGTGCAGCTCTCCGAGGAGGATCTCTAACTCTCCCTCCATGGCTGACATGTCCTGCAGCGAGGAGACGTTGGGTAAGAGTAGAGTTTAAGAAGAAGTCAATAAATCTGTTTTATCTAAACATGTCACTTTCTCGGTGAAATGTTTCACCTTTTTCCATTTCCCAATAGAGGTCAAAGGTCAGTGTCACCTTCAGAACAATGAAACTGGAGCTGTTAAAGATTCTCTGTTTTATTCTAAAGGACTATATGTTTGTTTTTGGTCTCTCTCCTCTCTCTTTCACCTGACTGCTGTGAGCTGAAGGCTCGGAGCTCCACTTCACAACAAAATCAGCTGTGTTTGGCTTAATCCTGTTTAAACCAGTTCACAGAACAAGCCACGAGCTTCTGAGGGCGGCTTGAAAAACGTAACCTCAATCCAAACATCACTGAACGAGTTCACACCTCAGCAGCCCGAGACGGTTTATATCTCTGAAGTTTTAAAGATGTTTGATCAAAGGAGAGTATTTAAAGTAGAGCCTGACCGATAATATCGGCTGATATTAGCATATCCAGTGACTATCGTGTTGGCTAATTTGATCTCAGATATAGCAGTTCTCTTTCACCAGCAGAGGGCGCTATATGGATCACAACAAGCATCATCACTCTGCAGAGTGTCGAGCAGTGATTCATGTACATGCTCAGTTACTTTCCAGCTGAGTGACCATCTTGTCTTCGTTATGAATCTTTTCCACAAGTATTTGAAAACTGCATTTGAGGGATCAACAGAATAAATGTGTATTTCTGTATTTATCTATCTCTACAGATCGGATATAGAGCTAAGAAAGATATCGGCCGTTTTATCTGTATCAGATTATGTTTCCTCCCCAATATCGATATCTGTATCGGCGCCAAATATCCCGTATCAGTAGCACCCTAGTTTAAAGAATCAGTTTTTCATTAAAAGAACATCTTGTCGATTCTCATGTCTAAATTATCAATAGATTAAACTTTATTGACTTAGTGGAAGTCACATTAAATTTGTCTCCTGGTGATGAACACATAAAGAACAATTGTGGCAGAAAATTAAACAAATGCTTCAGATTTGCTTTCTGAGACCGTCTGAAGAGAATGACCTTCTATCTAAACAGACTTGAATGATAGGATGGCATTAAGTTCTGGTCACAAGAACTTCCTTCAGGTCAAAATGTGGTCAAAGGTTTCTCTTTGTTTTGTACACAAATCAAACACATTCATTTGATCTGCAGGTCTGTTGTTCTAAAAGGTGAAACACATTAATACCCTTTTCACACATACGGAAATCTCCTGAAAAACTCTGGAGATTTGGTTACCCGGAGGTAACGCAAACAGCCGCATTTTTCACGCGCACTTTACCCGGAGTTTCTCCGGCCAGACCCCTAGTATTTTATCCGCAGAATATCCGAGTGAGCTGATGTCTGAAAGCGGCCGAATATAGAGAAGAGAGTCATAAGAGAATGACGTTTATATACAGTGACCGGCTAAAGTGTCTGCACGCGACCACTACGATCTCCGTGCACATAATTAAACGGCTGCATTATGTTTTCTATTCATCAGTATGTTGTTCTCCTCTCTTTTGTGGATGTTGTCATTCCATTGGATTACACATTGACATAAAGGTAAATATTCTCATTATAGCGTCGTGTAGCAGACTCTGTTGCTTCGGCCGCTACTTCCGAGTTGTTTATTTACATCACGTCTTACGTTGGGAAATCCCCCGACCCCCCTCCCCTCTGACAGGGAAAGTCCCCCGCTGTGAGGAGCATATGTGAACGGCTAGTTCGGGAGAATCTCCGGTGAAGTCCTCCTGTAAATATCTTGATATTATCCGGAGTGCATATGTGAAAACGGCTTATGTGAACACATGTGCAGCAGGTCAGAGGTCACTCATGACATCATCGCCTGTATGAATGATGAATGACTAAAAGTCAGAGTTCAGCATCTGGCATCCTGCAGCCTCATTCTGAGACGGAATCTGTTTCCAGCATTTCATGAAAGGTTATGAAGCAGTAAAATGATGCAGAATGATGAACAACTTTTATTTACTTCTTGTCCTCATAAGTTAAAAGAAAACTGCAAAATGTTGTTGATACATTTCTCTCAGTTGTGTTTTCTTGCAGCAACTCTCTACAATGTTTAGAATTTGGACTGCAGTACCCATTTTAAACACTAGGGGTCAGAGTTACATACTGCTCCTTTAAAGTGTCTTTTCATCTCTTTCAAACTGTTTGTGTCGGTGTTTCCTTCGGTGTGAAGCAGAGAGATGTTCACAAAGAAAATGTGAACTACAAGTATGAATTCTGCTGATGTTGCAAAAATTTAGCATTTTAAAGACAACAGAAACATTTCAAAGTGTGTTTGAGGCGAGCCAGAAACGCAGTCAGACCAACAGACACATGTTTCCCTCAGCAGAGCTCCGGCACTCTCCGCTGACAAACCAAATAATCTGAGAGTGAGTGATGTCTCCGCGGTGATGTTTCAGTTTGCAGCCGCAGGACGAGGCTCATTAAAAGACAACTGAGGACTCATTCATCCTCTCCATCTGTCCGTCTATTAACCTCTGGTGCTCCTTGCTAACTCACTGATCCCTGCTCTATGATTCTAAACATCTCTTTTGCACGTTTCCTTCCAACATTAAAATGTTTCCCTCTGATGAACACAGACGAACATGAGCTGAGAAGATGCACACAGACCTTTTACGACCAATCGGGTCGAGTGTTTCAAAGAGGAGAGGTCATGACCTCTGTCTGT
>NC_083618.1:24594586-24622086 GCF_963584025.1 Labrus mixtus | reverse complement strand
GTCTCTGTAGATTTGTTCTGAGGTGTCCATATAGGACCCATCACTGCCTAATGTATGAGTCCTTGAATTGGCTGGCTCCCAAGTTCAGAAGGACATTTCATTGGTCACTATTTACTTTTAAATTTATGTATTTAAATTTTCCTCCGTACTTGAAACAATTTCTAATCCCTTTCAGTTCACAGTATAGCCTAAGGCATACTGATCATCTATTTTTCCTCACGCCAAGAATCAGGAAAGAAATTGGTCGCCGTGCATTTAAATTTAAAGCTCCATCAGACTGGAATAACCTCCCTCGCTCACTTAGATCTATCACCTCTTTTCATATCTTTAAATCATCTCTACTTACTCGTTGTCAAACATCCTGCTCTTGCTTTTGATTTTCTTTCTCTGTTGGACTTAGTTTGTCTGGACTTGATCTCCTCTTGCTTACGCTCGTGTACCTCATATCTACATGTATGTACTGTTCTGTACCTTGTGCCTTAATGTTGCGTACACTATGTGTGTAAGTACTGTATAGTGTGTATGCATTTATATATGCAGAGATTTTCCTTTCTTTTTTTATTATTATTATTGTTATATATATATTTTTTTCTCTTCAGATTTTTTCTGATTGTGTAATACTGGCTGGTTGGTGGGTGGCTAGGCTTGGGGGAGCATTAAGTGTGAGTGAATGTGAGTGTGTTTGTGGTGTGGGTGTCTCTGTGTTTAAATGTTTGGTATTATGTTTTGGATTTACCTTTTATTTTGATTTTGTATTACTGATGATTAATTTATGTTTGTAAGGACCCCCTTGAAAATGAGATGATGCATCTCAAGGGGCTATCCTTGAAATAAATTACAAATTACAAATTAACTCTGACCCCTAGTGTTTAAAATGGGTACTGCAGTCTAAATTCTAAACATCATAGAGAGCTGTCTCCCCCCGCCCCCTCCTCTCTACAGTCGATGCTCACGCAGGTTGCCATGTGGTGGACACTGAAGCTTCAGTGTTTAGCCAGCTCCACAAAAAATGTTTATAAAAAATCATTTGTACCAAATGCAATAAAATTATTAAATTCATAAAGGAGAAAATGACCCCCCCCCCCAACTCTAACTGCACATTGTTTTATAAAATTACTGTTTTTAAACCTATAACTTTATGAAATGTATTAAAACTCTGGCTTATTATTATTTTAAATTCACGAACCATGCTGACTGTGATGTTGTCGAGGACTACAGGCGCTCTCCTGGTTTCCTGCTGTGCTTGAATATTGTGTTGTTTGTCATAACGTTCTTTCTGTCCACTTTGTGGACAAATAAAGCCTTAAAACCTCCTACCTTCTTTGGTCCAAACAAATCCAGAGCATTCAGGACCAGAATCTAAAGTTAGAAGGAGGACATACTGGCTGCTGCTTTGTTGTCAGAGAAGCCAGCACTTCAACAGCATGTTTCCTTAATGTCTGATCATAGAGTAAGCTCACTTCATCATTTCACTCACTACACATCTCACTGATTGGACCTTTAAATGAGGTAAAACATTGAAAGTCATTCTATAGAGCACATTCCTATCACTCCTTCTCTTAAGATATTTCACCGTGGTTTCTTGTTTCTCGTCCTGTCAGCTCCGTGATGCGACTTCATAAAATCAGTCAGATTGTTCTTGTGCTCAAACAGCTGCTTCCTCTGGTGGATAATCAGCTTCTGGTTTACTGGAGGTGTTCGCTCTGCAGCTGCTGGAGAGTTTTAGGTATTTTTGTGATAGGTGAGGTAAGTTACTCTGAACGGCTGAAAACTTTGTGGATAAATGCGTCTGAGGAGGACGAGTGAAAAAAAAGTGCAGAACACAAAAAATGAGATCTATAATGTGGTGTGAGTTGAGGGAGGCATTCCTCGAGTGAAGAGGAATTCAGCGGGGATGGGGCTGATGACAAGCGTGTGTGTGTGTGTGTGTGTGTGTGTGTGTGTGTGTGTGTGTGTGTGTGTGTGTGTGTCTGGAGGAAAGCTGGTCTGAGTTCTGGTTTTAAATAATTAGCCTTGACCTGCAAGTGATTTACAGAGTCCCCATGTGGTGAGGAGGTGGGAGGTCAGGGCTGTTATGGATGTATGTATAAGTGTGTGTGTGTGTGTGTGTGTGTGTGTGTGTTTGTGTGTGTGTGCATTCAGCAGATCCTATAAAGAGGCCTGTGTATCGTCTGTGGTGGCGTAAACACACTCACATGTCACACACAGGCGGACACATGTCAAACACAAGTTTTACACACACACACACACACACACACACACACACACACACACACACACACACACACACACACACACACACACACACACACCATGTAAAGACATGAGGAACTGATTTCCCTCTCTCTCCTCATGGTTTGCGTTTTAAACGTGGTTTGATTTCTCTCTCTCACTCTCTCTCTCTCTCTCTCTCTCTCTCTCTCTCACTCTCTCGCTCTCTCTCCCTCTCTCATCGTCTATGACGACTACCTGTCCCCCACCCTGACTCCTCCCCTTCTTTCTGGTCTCTGTGACCCTGCTGTGTCAAAGAAGACTTGAAACTCGAGATTGAGACCAGAAACTCGTTAGGAAAATGTACATAGACTTGTATGTTATCAGACACAGAGATATGGCGTCCAGAAACAGACCCGGTTGCAGACCTCTATCCCCCGTTAATCCCGGTCCTGTTTCTGGGTCTTGTTCCCTCTCTGAATCCCTCCTCATTAGTCGGACATGTTTTTTGTTATCTTGTTTTCTTCTTCTCCTCCTCTCCAGCTCGTCTGTGATCATCTGAAGAGCTTTTTAATTACCCAGAATGCACCTCGGAGACTTCACTCAATCTCCAAGTAAACCAAATCCACTGAACTCGCTTTAGAGCTGCAAACGAACAAATCTCTCTGTCGAGTCGTAAATCTTTGGATTCTGCAGCACGAGAGGAGAAGAAGCTTTTAATCGTCTTCCTTTAAACTCAAACCTTCGTCTTTAGAAGATGTTTTGGTGCAGCTCTAGATCATCCCTGACACTCGTCACCTCTGGCTCTAACATGATTGGTTCATTCTGTCGGGGGGTTTAGAGGTTACAGATGACTCACGTACCCTCGGGATTTAAACTATTTTTCACTCACACACACATGGTCAGCTCTGCACAGACTGGAAATAGCAGCTCAGAAACGTTATTTAATTCTTGGCAAAATCAACCAAACGCTAAAAAAAATCATTTTATTTATTAGACGGGATCGACTGTAAACCTCAGGGGTGTGAGCAGACATTTTTCTTCTTCTTCTTTATCCAGCTGATGTTGAATCTTTGCTCTTGTATTTCAAGATGTTTGTCTTTTTAAGGCTGCAGCGTATTCAAGACTCTTTCCTCACTTTGTGGGACAATAAGGTGAATCTTGATCAATTAATCATTATTTGTAAAGCGCCAATTCATACCAAGAGTTATCTCAAGACGCTCTACAAAGAGATCATACTGGACAATATGCAGGAAGGATTCCTCCTTTGTATTCCTCTCGTTCTTGTTGTCCACTTCCTCTCCGCTGACGTGGAGGTCGGAGCAGGTCGTGCATGAACGAGGACGGCGGTGGTTGAATGACAACACAGTCTGATGGTGGAGGCTGGTCGTCAGGGACGTCGGGTGGTAGTAGAGCCCGAACACCTCGCTGAAGGTTTGGGGAGCAACGTCTACTCGAGGGCCCGGCTTCTGCTGCCCCCCCTCCTCCTCCTCCTCCTCCTCCTCCTCCTCTTCCTCCTCCTCCTTCTCCTCCCCCTCCTCCTCCTCCTCCTCCTCCTCCTCTTCCTCCTCCTCCTCCTCCTCCTCCTCCTCCTCCTCCTCTCTCTCCTCCTCCTCCTCTTCATCCTTCTCCTCCTCTCTCCTCTTCCTCCTGCTCCTCCCCCCTCCTCTCCTCCTCCTCCTCCTCCTCTTCATCCTCCTCCTCTCCTCCTCCTCCTCCTCCTCCCCCCTCCTCCTCCCCCCTCCTCCTCCTCCTATTCCTCCTTTTCCTCCTCTTCCTCCTCCTTCTCCTCCTCCTCCTCTTCATTCTCCTCCTCTCTCCTCCTCCTCCTCTTCATTCTCCTCCTCTTCCTCCTCCTCTCTCTCCTCCTCCTCCTCTTCATCCTCCTCCTCCCCCCTCCTCTCCTCCTCCTCCTCCTCCTCCTCCCCCCTCCTCCTCCTCCTCCTCCTCTTCATCCTCCTCCTCCTCTTCATCCTCCTCCTCCTCCTCTTCCTCCTCCCCGGGCCCTCTTGGACTTCTTGTTGTTGGTTCTGTTTGAGCTGCGTGTGAAGTCTCAGTTTGCAGGAAAGACGAGAAAAGCTTAGAACAGATCTGAGCTGGGACATGTAGAAACATCCAATCAGAGCGCGTCGTGGAGGGTAAAAGAAGGATATCACAGCGGCATGACTGAATCAAACCTGGCCGAGTCGAGGTCATTATTTAGAGTTTGGTTTCATGTTGTTTTCTGCTCATGTTTCTTCAAGAGCAGAGGGCCCCAACCTCTGTTCCTTGGAGCCAATCGATGGGGGCCCCAGGCCAGTAGGGACCCCACGAGGGCCGACAAACTTAAACCCACAGTGGGGGCTTAAAAGGTGCAAAACTTGCAATCACAGTTGGTAACCTCCCTAAATGGGCCCCATGTAGACCAATTAGCTGGGGCGTCTTGGAAATTAAAAAATACTTGAATTTGTCAAATTTTTTGTTGGTGTTTATTTTTGGGACATTTTTTTCCTTTATTGGAGAGCTGAAGAGAGACAGGAAACGATGGGATGATACAAACTCACGGCCTCTGCGATGAAGACTTCAGCCTCCAGACATGGGGCGTGCAAGATAAACCGCTAGGCTATTGGGCACCACCAGGTGTCAGATTATTTATCATAATGGTGATGAACACTGGCTGGAGAGGCCTCCTGTCAATTTTTGCCTTGCCATGCTTTAGATCCGCCCCTGCCCCCCTATGTGTATCTAAGAAAGGCTTGGACCCCCATGGACCCAATCAGCGGAAAAACTATGAATTTTGAATAGTTTCCATGACGTCCTAAAAGAATAGATCTACACTCCCTTGTTCTTACCGAAAGACTTTTGTATAAACTATTGATTTCAGTCAGTATGTGCAGATCTAATTTTGACGACCTCACAGCAGACAAAGCCCTGAGATCTTTGGCGCCCTCCCTGAGATCTTTGGCGCCCTCCCTGAGGGCCAGAACCCCGAGGTTGGGAACCGATGTTCTAAACAAACTAAACATGCAAAGCTCTGATACGTCATCGCTGTGGTATGATCCACTCTGTGTAATCAGGACATCTCATAGATTGTTGTTTTAAGAGAGAGAATTAGCACCAAACTCAGATTTCAACATCCTGCTCTTTCAAAATGTTTGGAGAGGAGGAGGAAGGGGAGGAGGGGGGGGAGGAAGAGGAGGAGGAGGAGGAGGGGGGGGGGGGGGGGGGGGCCTGGGACTCCGATCGACTTCAGGAACCGCTGGGTCTATGTTCCAGGGAAGATCAGGGTTCTCCAACATGCCAGGTTTTTCCCATTTACCAACAGTCACCGAGCTACTGGATTATTTATCAACCGCCACCATGATGCTGGGTCATTAACCAACAGCTGGATGGTGCAGGAAGCTATTGCTGCAGTGTGGTGACGTTATTTAAGGGGAAATAATCTGCAGATAAATCAGATACCATGAGGTTCTTTTGCAGCTGACTTCTCTCTGGCTTCCTTCAGTCTCATGTTTTGATATCGATTCTGAGCCTCCTCTTTACCTCTGCCTCTCTTTCATCCTCCTCTCTCCATCTTTTTCTCTGTCTTTTCTTACTCTGCTCTGTTTCCGTCCCTCTCTTCTCTAACTCTCTCACACTGACCCCCCCTCCCTCTCTCTCCTGCTGATATCAGAGTTCCTCTAAGTTCACATCGAACCAGAGCGAAGATTCAAACACTCAAGAGAAACTTCATCTCTTTAAGCTGTTGACATAAACTTTAACACACTGAGAACATCTCTGTTTGCATGAGGAGACACAAACATCTGGACTCTCTGACAAAAACTACACACACTACAGAAACACTTTTCATGTACACAATCATCTTCTTCAAAAGATATAAACCATCGGCCGACACACACACACACACACACACACACTGACTGTCCATGTGTGTGTGTGTGTGTGTGTGTGTACACGCGTGTTGATGATGATTATCTTCATCAATAAACAGCTGAGTGTGCAGCTATGTGAGAAATCTGCGGGGTAACTTCAGCATCCAGATGTGGATTAAAGTTAAAACCCTGATGTTTACATTGTTCCAGACTTTCTTCAGACTGAGTTTGATTCTCTGGAAACTGACTCTGAGCCTCGTCATCATCATCATCATCATCATTATTAGGAAATAAAAGTAGGGGGAGTATTTGTCCGCTGACAACAAATGATTTACTCACTTTGGTATTTGGTTTTGTCCGATGGAGACATCCGATCTCTGAGGCGTCAGCAGATCCTGGGGGTGTCACTCCATCTTCATGAAACGCACTGAAACAGAGAGGGACACATGAAGCATAACAGTCAAATATTCACTATGACAAAGATGATGACAAAATACAGAAACACTTTGTGGCTCCTCGTCGCTCCATGCTTTTATTTGGTAGTCTGAAGGGAGCCTTGAAGAGCTCTCAGGTGATAAAGTCATCTCACAACACATCATCTTTTTATTTTTATTATTATATGACCAACATTTTTATTGTTTTCAAATGTTTTACAACAGTACAATACCAGACAAAAAATGATATAGAACAATACCCAACAAGGGTAACACTATCAATGCAAGACAAAAAAAAAAAGACAAACAGAAAAAAAAAAAAAACAGACCTGACAAACAAAAATTATAATTAAGTTAAATTAAATACAGGAATAAAGCAGGGCGATTAAAATATATGTAAATAAATAAAAATGTAAAAAATAAAAATAACAAAATTCCACAACCACAACATGATTATTTCAGAATCAGAACATCGATCTGTGCAGCTGAAGAATCCCCGAGGAAACTCATTTCAACCATGTGAAAAATGGCAGAAAAAGACTGAGGAGTTCAAACAGAGATGAAGACAGCCCTCCTTTACTCTCTCCTCCTCCTCCTCCTCCTCCTCCTCCTCCTCTCAGATCATTTGTCTCAGTCAGTTTCTTGTTTTTCTTTCTGTCATGTAACGACCATGAAGACGAGGAAACGAGAGGAAGAGGAGGCAGGGAAGAAGTTCTGCGTTTGCAATCAGACAAACTCTCCACGGCCTCGCTCTTCATTAGCCTGCTGTCAGCACCGAGCTGCACACAAACGCACAAACACACCGTGAACACATCAGTCTTATAGGGAGAGTCAGCAGCTTCCTCCTTCAAAATAAAATACAGACTTCTCCTAAAGTAAAGAAAGGGTCAGCAGCTTGTTCCTTCAAAATAAAATACAGACTTCTCCTAAAGTAAAGAAAGGGTCAGCAGCTTGTTCCTTCAAAATAAAATCAGACTTCTCCTAAAGTGAAGCTGCTCCATTGTCCCTTCTGGGCCTCCATACATGTGTGGTGGTGACTGTGTCTGCAGAGACTCTGTCCTCTGACTGGATTTTACTGTTCTGCTTTGTTCTGGTTGACTCGGGACGTTTCTGGGCGGAGCCGGTGTGTTTCCTCCAGCCAATGACAGCGCAGCAGGTGAGTTTAGGAGTGGATACAATTCAGTGATTGGACGCCATTCAAACCGGTGGATATGACGGACGTGGACGTAGCAGCAAAGAAGAGAAAATATAATCACAGTGAGGAGAAACACCAAGCGGATAAAGCTCGTTCTAAAACGAGGGTGAACCTTGTGTTGTCTTTTACTCGTGGACGTGGAGTTGGTCTGCTTCCTGTTGAACAGGCAGGTGACAAACACCGGCTGTGCTAGCGTGCGTTAGCTTGCAGTGTAGCTACAAGCAGTAAACGTACACACTATTTACAGTCTATGGTTCACTCATTAATGTGGTTTTCCATTTTCCAAACAATCGACCGAAGATTATTGAAGTAAAGGAACAAAAAGTTGTGATCATGAAATCGTTCTTCAGGTTGGATTAAGTTTGTCGACCTCTCGCTCACACATCTTTGTTTCTCTACCTGTGGTCCCTCTCAGACTAATCAACCTACAGACTTCATCTTAGACACAGTCAGAGTTTTAATCAGCATTAGACCATCAACGCTGTGAACAAACCCCGCTCACTTCTCTTACGTTGGAAGGACCTGAGCTGCTCAGGATGCATGAGAGGGGAAATCACTTCACATCGCTTGATACACAAACATAAACCATCTGAAGAGTTCCCCTCAGCCGGTCAGCTGAGATGAAGACATGCAGGTGCAGACAGGAAGTGATACTTTGGGATTAACCTGTCGACTAAATAGTGTCATGTTGCAGAGCTTTAAATCCTAACGAGCTTCCTCCCTGTACTAAACATGAGTCTGCTGGATCATTTAGTGACATCTGCTGTGAGCATCTTTTCCTGCAGCTCCTGTTCAATCCATCAGCGTCTTCAATCTGAAACGTGTCTGCAGCTTCACGGAGACAGAAAAGCTGCAGACGTCTGAGTCCAGAGATGAAGACAAGAAGAGACGTGTCCCCACATTGATTTATTTTTCATTTAAACATTTAGACTGTTTCTGTTGAATCATCACACACACACACACACGCACGCACACACACACACACACACACACACACACACACACACACACACACACACACACACACAACATACATAAAGATGCAAAAATACAGATCACAGAGGGGGGCCGGTTTCTGTGTTTACGTTTTCTATCTGATACCCAGAGTCTCTGCAGGAGGAGAGGACTCAACAAATACAACCTCTTACCTACACACACACGCACGCACGCATGCACACACGCTCCCTGACCTAAGAAGTACGACTTCTTCTTCTTCTTCTCTTAATGCACGTAGTGAACATCAGAGTAGGTCACGTGTGTAGTAACTCCAAATCTGAAGGTCTCTGTCTCGTCTCTGAGTCTAAAGCATTTTTACTCACTCTGCCACTGATAGACTTTTACTGTGATTAGAAGGAAAACGCCTCTTTCTAAATGTCTTGGTCTTGGTCTCGTCCTGCCCTTGGTCTTGGTCTTGGTCTTGGTCTTGTCTCGGTCTTGGTCTTGGTCTTGGTCTTGTCTCGGTCTCGGAGCACTCTGGTCTCGATTAGTGTGGTCTGGACTACAACACTACTGTGTTGATCTGTTTGCTCTTTGAGATGTTTATTATTTATGTTTCATTCTAAAAAATATATATATATATTTCTGTTTTCCAAATTTCATTAATCAGAAAATGTTTCACCACTTAGACTATCATGAAGATTTCTAAAATATTTAGTGTCAACAAAACACAACCTACAGACGATACAAACCCGGGACATCTTTTTTCCAAGTTAAAGACAGAAAACTGAAGAAGATCTGTTCTACTTGGAGGTCAAATCTCGCCTTCCTGGATCGTTTATTATCTAAAGAAATGAGGATAACTCTGAATTCTGGACCTTAACTATCAAAGCCACACTCTGTCAGGATAGTGTTGTGTTCTTTTTTTGATTTGCATTTCTGTCCGAGTGCTCCACAGTTTTCTTTGCATCTCTCTGGCCCCTCGTGGAGCAGAAACCTGAAACCTGAAAACGATGGGAACACAGATATGTGACACAGCGTGCAGCGATGCACTGAGACGAGGATCCCTGCAGAGTTTAAAAATCTGCAGCAAAACCCAAAACTCTGCCAGACCTGAGGGGGTCTAACATCTCATCTCTCATATTTAATATTACTGCACGTTGTCTGATTCTCTTCTTGTTTGTGAGGGAGCGAAATACGATGATTTATCGTGTTTTTACTCTTTGCATGACTCTCTCTGGAAGGAGGAGTCAGCTCACCTCCTAAAAGAAAACTCTCAGCTTCATGCGGTTCCTGTTGGGAGACTTTCTGCTGGGATTTTTCCTTCCAAATGACTGACAGAACTCGGCATGATGTGGGCCATTGAACGTCCCTGTGGGGTGAGCTCAGCCAATCTGGAGTTTCAGCCGAGTGTGAAATGGAAATTCTTGTTCTGCCTCCCGAGGCCGAGAGCGTTTTATTCAGATTGCTGACAGGAGCAGACTGGTAAAGTGAAACTCCACCTTCAGACTTTTTTTTTACACGAGAGGAGTCACTCCTGATCTGCAAAGACCTGAGTCAAGCTGCAGGAAAGACTCAGTCCAGCAGCAGGTAGACCACAAACCAGGTGTTTCAGGATCTTTCTGCAGGTGAGAACTCTGAGAAGACGCCGGACTTCTTGCACCTGCTCTCAAACAAACTCAGCAGAGCTTCAGCTCCACACAGAGACGCTCCAGAAACTGACGTGATCCGCTGGAGTGAAACCGAATCACTCAGTGGGAAATGTTGGCACCACAGAAACGTTTTGTCAGATTGTAGTTTTACTGGGAAAGTTCCCAGAACGATTCTTTAACTGAAACCGGCATCGAACCCGTGTGGAGCACAGACTGTTTCAAAAGAAAGAAGGAGCGCACAACCGAGCGCTGAGAATGAAGCCAAAAACATTTAGAGCTCCCCCTGCTGACCGGCTGCAGCGTAGCTCGTAAGCTCCGCCTCCAGTACAGATCATAAGCCCCGCCTCCTCAGTGTCAACAGTTGGAGCGATAAAATCAAAATAAATGTTTCTCAAAGATGCTTTCTATCTTTTTATATTTCAACTCACAGTATGTAGATCCCTCCACTAGGGGGCTCTCGTCGAGGCTGGCGGTGGCGGATCTGAGTCCGGTTAGGTGAGACCAGCTGGTGGATCTGAGTCCGGTTAGGTGAGACCAGCAGGCGGATCTGAGTCCGGTTAGGTGAGACCAGCTGGTGGATCTGAGTCCGGTTAGGCGAGACCAGCAAGTGAACCTGAGTCCGGTTAGGTGAGACCAGCAGGTGGATCTGAGTCCAGTAAGGTGAGACCAGCTGGTGAATCTGTGCCCGGGTTCTTTGGTGACTTGAACTATAATGACTGCAGCTTCCTGGACGCTATAACGAGGACACAAACTAACTAAATGTTGGTATTAAAGGTGTGCTGTTTGGTCTGTATCTTCAGCGACCTGCTCCCTGTAACAGGTCTCAGGTCAGTTATCAGGTCGTGGTATACGTTCAGCATGTTTGTCTCTCACAGAGGAGAGGTTCCTCTCCTATCAGCGGAGAGCAGGCGAGGAGCTGCAGGGCTCCTCGAGAGGGGAGACGAACACATGCTGGGAGGAGATAAACACACAAACTTACATGTACATCCATAAACATGTCACAGAGCGGCTGTTGATGTTGGACAGAGAGCTGGATTCCACTGAAGACAAACTCGTTCTCTAATATTTGAGTTCTTTCAGAGCTCAAGGTGAATCAGTTTCTAAAAAGTATCTCAAAAGTCTCCGCTACAACACTCACATGACAAAGATGAAGGGGAAACAATCAACATGTGAATGATCATAACTCTGCAGCTCTCTCAGTTTACAAAGCTCTACGTCGAGTTTCACATCGATATTCAGGTATTACTCTTCACCGTTCTGGTTCACTCTGGACCCTTAAACACTAAACTGTTCACTTTACAAAAACCTGCGAAGGCCGCTAACAACTCAAACACCACTCTTGTGCCTCTTGTTCTTAACGTCATGATACATGTGCTAATTTATTTATGTTTTAAGATTTATTTCTGGGCTGTTTGTGCCTTTAACTGAGAGACAGGACAGTGGATTGAGTCAGAAATCAGGGAGAGAGAGAGTAGGGAATGACATGTGGGAAAGGAGCCACAGGTGGGACTTGAACCTGGGCCGCCCGCTTGGGGTACACACACTAACCACCTGCGCCCTGGCTTTACACGACCATGAAGCGTGCTGAGTTTACAAGACAGGAGGACTCATGAAGAACACCTCTTCAAAGCTAGTCAGGACCGATGAAGTGATCAGAGCGCTCACACTATTCAAATGGACTGGACTTCAGGGGTGAAGCAGGCTGAGAAACGAGTACAGATTACCAAGTGAGAGTGCACCCTTAACTTCCTGTTTCTCTCTAACTGCTGCTGCGATGTGATTGGTCGGATAAACGAAAAGGTGACAGCATGCGGTGTGTGTTTGAACGCACTCTGCAGTCATGTCAGGGATCACATCATAGGTTTGACCTGAGGAGGTTCTCAGTGTGGGAGGTAGGGTGTGTGTGTGTGTGTGTGTGTGTGTGTGTGCGCGTGTGTGTGTGTGTCAGAAAGGACTCATGGGGCCTTTAGATCAACATGAAGTCTGGTGGACGGACTCTAAAAGTTTGACCTTCAGAGTATGATTCTGTGTCCTGTGTGTGCGGTCCTGACATTAATGCAGCGTGTGTGTGTGTGCTTGTGTGTGTGTGTATCACATCCACTATTAATATGAATCTGTTATCTCTACCCACTCTTCCATCTTTCTTCTGACAGTAAACTCAATCTTCAGACATGTTACAATGTTATAATTCACTTAGCAGACACATTTATCCAAAGCAACATTCATTCACTGCCACAGAAGCAGTGGGAGCAATGCGGGGCACATTGGACATGTTGCTTAGCTGGGGACTGAACCCTCGACCTTTCAGTTGAGAGGCGACGACTCTACCAACTGAGCCACAGCCGCCCTTTGGATATGAGGGAAGTCAGCTCTGTAGAGATTTGATAGTTCATGTAGGGACGAGCTCCATAACTCCCTCTGATCTAAATAATCCTCAAAGTGCCGTTGAATAAAAAAGTGCTACTGAAGTGTCATCGGTGCGTCTGTAACGGACAAATCAGCACTCAGTCTGCAGTGTGGTGAAATAAGAAGCGTTAAGAGTGAGATCATAAACATGGACGCACGGTTTAAGCGACATTCTTTCTTTATTGGACCTCACAGAGCTGTGAAATCTGTCAGAGAGCAGACGGGACCCCTCAGTGTTTAAAACCAACAATGTGCCCAGTGTGTGTGTGTGTCTGTGTGTGTGTGTGTGTGTGTGTGTGTGTGTGTGTGTGTGTGTGTGTGTGTGTGTCTGCTCAGGAAACACTAAATCTTATCACACATTGAAGCTCTTTCTCTGCAGACTATTGATTTAAAAACAGAAGCGGTCAGGACTTCAGGTCCCGGCTGTGATTTCTGAGTGGAAACATGAAGTTGTAAATATTCACTCCGCATGTTGAACTAAACTCCTCGGGGTTGCGATAAAGCCGGGTTATAAGAACACGTGATGAAGATTCAGTGAAATAAAGAAACGTGTTCAAACATGCCCTGTGTGTTGGTCTGACTGGGACCAGCGGACGGACCAGTCGAGCTGATTGAACCAGTATGAGGGAGTGGGAGGCACAAAAGTCTCTCTATGTTTAATAATGAAATAAAGTCTGTCTCCGTCTTCACTCCCACAGAAATCTCAGAACAATGGAAATCTCTCCGTCCAAACACCTGACGTCCAACATGTGAAAAAGAAATCACGCCCACAATCTGAGGCGCGTTCGGCTCATCTGACAGACTGACCCCGAACGTCCAGCAGACACGTTTCGCTCCGGTACGGCTCCGTGCTCCCTCGTCCTTCAACACCACTCGAACAGATTTGTGGTAAATTGATTCTCCGGCATAAAAATCTCAACTAGCATGAAATAAATCAGCCTCTCTAATGTAGCCTGTTAGCCACGGCCTGTAGTCGTCATGGTAACAGTTGAATACACATACACATACTCCACATGCTAACAGCTAGCTAACAACGGCCTGTAGTCGTCATGGTAACAGTTGAATACACGGACACATACTCCACATGCTGACAGCTAGCTAACAACGGCCTATAGTCGTCATGGTAACAGTTGAATACACGGACACATACTCCACATGCTAACAGCTAGCTAACAACGGCCTATAGTCGTCATGGTAACAGTTGAATACACGGACACATAATCCACATGCTAACAGCTAGCCAACAACGGCCTATAGTCGTCATGGTAACAGTTGAATACACGGACACATAATCCACATGCTAACAGCTAGCTAACAACGGCCTATAGTCGTCATGGTAACAGTTGAATACACGGACACATAATCCACATGCTAACAGCTAGTCAACAACGGCCTATAGTCAGATTTGATCTGTAATATTACTGAACCTCGTCAGTCGATTCTTTTACCTCTCACAATGTCTTTGTCGACTTCGCCGCCCTCTAGTTGACAGGGGGAGGAGTTAACAGCACTATGTGTGTTTTACGACACTGCAGTTGCACTCAGAGATCTTTAGTGGGCGCCAAAATGCACCAAACCGACTTCCTACATGTTGTTGTTTTAAGTTTACGACTAAACTTTAGTGATATTTCTGTGCAATAGGGATCACTTCTTTGTCGACCTTCTCCTCCATCGACCCCCGAAATGTTGAAAGAATTCAACACGTCACTGAGGGTTCAGCTCATCAGTCTCCCTGCAGAGCGCCGCCGTCACATCTGCTCCTCCTGATCACAAATCCACTGCACACGTCGCCTGTTAGCAAACAAACCGCTTCAGGATAAAGACAGATTCTTCTCTCTGTTCATCATCTCTCTGGAGAGTCCAATGACCTGCAGGTCAGCAAGCGTGGGGCAAGATAAGCTGTGTGTGTGTGTGTGTGTGTGTGTGTGTGTGTGTGTGTGTGTTGTATGATGTCATGTGTCTAATTGAAAGCAGCATAGGTGTGTGTTTGTGTTTCAGGATAATAAATGGACTTAAAGGCATCAGGAAACAGAGCGGCATGTTGACAAGATAAGTTTGTCGTTATAAATCACTGAGGCTGTAACACACACACACACACACACACACACACACACACACACCTCTTCAGGAATACTGATGCATCCAACAGCTGCTTCATCGTCTGCACACACACTCGTAAAATTCAGGTACAAACACACAGCTCAGATACAAACAGATGCTCGACGTCACACACACACGGTCGCATAAGGAATCAATAAAAACACAAAAACAGCCGATTAGCTGTCAGACCAGAGTGCTGAACTTTACGTGAACATAAACCAGACTGTCGGTTCTCTGAACTCAAAGAAAGCAGCGTCGTCAGCTCCAAAATATCACCCTGAAGGTTCCACTAAACGGAGAGAGCGCTAACCGCCAATCAAATGTCCAGATGTGGTTTGAAAACGGTTGTGACGGCCCTCCCGCCAGCAGGGCCTGCTGTTGTGTTTTCTCTTCTGTCTGTGTGTGTGTCTGGTGTACCTGCAGGTTGCCGGGCAGACGTGGCCAGTCTCCCAGGTGAAGGCTATTTAAGACCAGGGCTGACAACCTCTCTCTCTCTCTCATCCATCCTCGGTGTCGCACCATTACGACAGCTCTTGTACTGAACAATGTTTGTTGTTGTGTTGATTGTGGCATTTTGGGTAACCTTACATTCTTAGTTTAAACCGTACGTTTCCCGTATTTTGTCAGGCCTTAAGAGCCGGGTCGTGACGCAGTCCATCCAAGACGGTCAAATACAGTTTCATCAACACGTCACAAACACTTTTGAGTTTCAACATTTTAGTGTTGAAGAGGTGACAGAAACTATGAGAACTATGTAGAGATTGGTGCTGAGTGTGTCATACCTGGGTATACTGACCCTTGGTCGGTCACTTTACTTTTGAAATTTAAATAAAAAGACTTGGGGGGGGGGGGGGGGGTTATGAGTGTAGCAGCATTCCTCCCAAATATGCATCTTGAAAATCTTGGTGTGGAGGAGTTGTGACAGAAGCAGATTTGCTGAAGGAATCTGCTCTAAACATTAAAGGAGATCTACTTCACTCACTTTCACCATTAATGACACACACACACACACACACACACACACACACACACACACAGTCTGCAGCGTGTCCAAACATCTGCTCTGCACGCTTCATTAAAGCACAAACACAAACTGAGTTCAACAGAGTCTGATAAATGAATCTGTTATATATTATATGAACCAATTAAATCAGAGAATGTGGAACAGATCAACACTTCACTTCACTGAACAAAGACCACGACCCCCCCGCCACCGCCACGACACACACACACACACACACACACACTCTCTCTCTCTCTCCTTAGTGTCAAGTTAATTTAGCCACGATCGAGCCACAGTCCTCCTGCTGAGTCCATAAAATAACCATTAAAACAACACCCTACTACTGACAGGACACACACACACACACACACACACACACACACACACACACACACACACACACAGAAGCTGAAGCTGATGCTGAAGTGTAAAATTCTGTCCACTAGAGGCTGGCTGCAGAAGCACAGGAAGTCACATACACACCTATTCTAAAAAGTCTGTTTTTACAGCAGAGATTAACATGTTTACAGCCTGGTTCAAAAAACCAAACCCTCTGTCCCGTCATCAGAGGTAGTAATAGAGGAGAGGGGTGAGTGAGGGGGGAGGAGGAGGGTCAGGGTGGGGGAGCCGGAGCAGTCGATCTGACCCATCGTGTCGTGTTGATGTTTTCTCTGGCAGCTCGCCGCTCTGAACTGAAATCACCGAGAGTTCATGAGAAACATTGTCTCTGTGGACTCCATCACACACAGAGAGAGAAAGAGAAAGAGGGAGAGAGAGAGAGAGAGAGAGAGAGAGACAGGGAGGGTGAGAGAGAGAGAGAGAGGGGACGGAGAGAGAGGGAGAGAGAGAAAGAGAGAGAGAGAGAGAGAGAGAGAGAGGGAGAGAGAGAGAGGGTGAGAGGGAGAGAGAGAGGGTGAGAGGGAGAGAGAGAGAGAGAGAGAGAGAGAGAGAGAGGGAGAGAGAGAGGGAGAGAGGGAGAGAGAGAGAGGGAGAGAGAGAGAGGGAGAGAGAGGGGTTATGTTGAAAGGGATGTGAAATTATTCAGAAATGTTTCAAACATGGAAACCAGATATTTCAGGATAAAGCTCCGACAGGAAGGGTGAATCCCTGAAAACTTTTTAACATAAAAGGAGAAATATCGCTGAAAGCAGATTTCCCTTTGAGCTACAAACACCGACTTCTTAATGTCTAAATGCTCCCATCGGAGGATTACATGGTCAAATATCACAATCGCTCTGCAAAGGTTGCAGGCTGTGGTTGTAAATGTGGTCAGAGTTTTTAGGAATCAATCTGATCCCTGACCAGTTTCTTATAAACGTGGGTTTTTGAGCAATCAGGGAATTGCAGAACATGTAAACGTGTTCTCAGATTTCCTGCCTCAAGCTGAGTTGTTTCTCAAATATTGGAGACAAACTGTAAAATCTTGAGATGTTATAATCCCAACATAGCTGCTTATAGAAGTCTTTCCCAAGGTTAGCACCTCTTTAGATCTGACCAACAGGAGGGGAGGCAGAGCGTGCAGCCTAACCTGGCCGAGGTCAGCTCCAGCATCTTGTGAGGGTAAATGGTCAGCGCTTTTACTCCGCAGGTCACACCTACACATTCACACACTGATGGTAGAGGCCGCTGAGTAAAGAGTCCATCAGTATTAACTCATCCATTCATACACATTCACACACTGATGGTAGAGGCTGCTGTGTAAAGAGTCCATCAGTATTAACTCATCCATTCATACACATTCACACACTGATGGTAGAGGCCGCTGCGTAAAGAGTCCATCAGTATTAACTCATCCATTCATTCACATTCACACACTGATGGTAGAGGCCGCTGCGTAAAGAGTCCATCAGTATTAACTCATCCATTCATTCACATTCACACACTGATGGTAGAGGCCGCTGCGTAAAGAGTCCATCAGTATTAACTCATCCATTCATACACATTCACACACTGATGGTAGAGGCCGCTGCGTAAAGAGTCCATCTGTATTAACTCATCCATTCATACACATTCACACACTGATGGTAGAGGCTGCTGAGTAAAGAGTCCATCAGTATTAACTCATCCATTCACACACATTCACACACTGATGGTAGAGGCCGCTGAGTAAAGAGTCCATCAGTATTAACTCATCCATTCACACACATTCACACACTGATGGTAGAGGCCGCTGAGTAAAGAGTCCATCTGTATTAACTCATCCATTCACACACATTCACACACTGATGGTAGAGGCCGCTGTGTAAAGAGTCCATCAGTATTAACTCATCCATTCACTCACATTCACACACTGATGGTAGAGGCTGCTGTGTAAAGAGTCCATCAGTATTAACGCCTCCATTCATTCACATTCACACACTGATGGTAGAGGCTGCTGTGTAAAGAGTCCATCAGTATTAACTCATCCATTCACACACATTCACACACTGATGGTAGAGGCTGCTGCGCGCACTAAATTAGCAAACAAACTCGAGTTGGTGCAACACGTGCAGCGAGTGACGGCGTCCCTTCATCAGGTTCGGAACTCAAACTGAGGATCCTCACAATCAACACCTCATCTCTCCACACTGTGCAGGTCTGTGATGACGACGACAACAACAACAACAACAACAACAACAACAACAACAACAACAAGAGGCAGCTGTTAGTTTTCTCCTGAATATCAAACTTTTTTGTTTTGCTTCAATGCATGAGCAGCTTCTGTCCTCAGAGTTAACATCTTTAAAGTCATCGTATCTAATGATCAAAACTTTTTTTTTAAATCCACATCTAATACACACGCTGGCCCTTTAAGGAGACTCTAAAGAAGAAGCATCAATCTGCAAATATTGTAACCTGTGTCTGAACCGAAGTTCATCAACCGTGTTCAAACATCATGACAGACACTTTCCTGATTCCTCAGTCAAACTCTTAAAAACATTTAAACCATCCTTAATAACACAGACCAGTTGATATTATGAGATTAAACTCACCTGACTGGACGGAAACCGGTTTAATCCCAACTGTCACTGAGAGTCCACCACGGCACACTGCCTCAGCGGGCGAGTCATATCCAACACAGCCGGGCAGCTCTCTGTATCAGTGTGTGTGTGTGTCGTTGGGTTTGGCTGCTGCCTGCTCGCTCCTGATATCATCCAGCCTGCAGCTCAACAAAGTTTCACCAAATGTCAGAGACTAACTGAGCTCAGATCTGCTGCAAATGCCTCTGACTCTAACTTTGTTTTAGAGCTCTGTCTCCTCCTCCTCCTCCTCCTCCTCCTCCTCTTCCTCCTCCTCCTCCTCCTCCTCCTCCTCTTTCACTTCCCACTCTGGAAATCTGCTCTTTTCCTTTTTGTCAATTAATTTGCCAAATTGCTCTTCTCCCTCCCTCCTCTCTTATCTCTATCTCCTCTCTCCTCTCCTCTTTAATTTTGTCATCTCTCATCTGTCACTTCCCTTGTTTTTCTTTTGTGCAAACTCCTCTTCACTTTCTCTCTTTGCCAAATCTCTCTCCCCCCCCTCTCTCTCTCTGTGGATTCTCTCCTCACGTTCCTCTCTACTTTCTCGTCTCTTTCTCCATGTTGTAACTTTTCCTTCTTCTGCCGTTTAATGAAAACATTTCCCTCCCTGCGTCCGTCCGTCCCCTCCCCCCTTCTCTCCCCGCTCTCCCCGCTCTGTGAGTATCATGTTTGGCACTTACACACAGGACTTGGCCGAGACACAGACCACATACGTCCCGCTCTCTGCAGCTTTATGTTCTGACTGATGCTCGGACGTTTGTGGAAATAAACATTTCACTCTGGAGGAGCCTCGACGGGGAGACGTTTCAGCTCTGCACAAGAAGAGGGTGTAAACCTCTGAGTGTGAGAGGAAGGAAAAGAAGCATTAGAAACCTTAAAGTCATGGTGTGGGTGGAGAAAAATGTCCTGGGAGAACTGAAATTATTCATCAGTTTGATGCAATAATCGATCACACTTGCAAAATGAGAAATAACAGCGGAGTGGACTGACGCCAAGGAGAGGAGGAGATCTGACTGTTTGGAAATCCAGTTTGTGTCAATTTACCAAACTAGCTGTGAAATAAGTGAGATCATATCCAGTAAGCAGGTTGTGATAGTGGAGTTAAACCTCTGCGGCTCAGACTCCATGTTGCCAGATGTAACATAACTTTTGCCCTCTTGCAGAAATGGTCGAATGTACGATCATTTTGCAATTTCAATGTTTTGTCCGATAGCAACAAATCTCATCAGAACCGTGCACACCTGACCGACACGCCCTCCGCTCTCTACCTGCCAATCAAATAATCACCTGAAGCCCTGCTCATGCGTCAGCTCATTATACCAGACAGACTGTAGCAAAACGCACGTCACAACAACTTAAGATGCTACCAGCTTACGGCGACTGGAGGCGGAGGAGTGAGAAAAACAATCAACACTTTAATAGTTTGTCCCTTTGTTTGTTTCTTTATTTACATTATGTGGAGTGCAGGGCAGACGTTTGTATTTCACTGTGGTAAGGCAAGGCAAGGCAAGTTTATTTATATAGCACATTTCAACAACAAGGCAATTCAAAGTGCTTCACACAAGACAAAAGCATCATGACAGAGGAAAGAAAACAAACATTAAAATAGAAAATAAAATAAAAAACCTAAAAATTTAAAATTAAAAGAGTTATTAATAATAATAATAATAATAATTACAGTGCAGAGTAAAAGTTTAAAATCATATTAAAGCTGTAAACAGATGTGTCTTCAACCTGTGGTAGTTGTTGTTCGATATTGCTGTATATTCCGCCTAGCAACACTTCTCAGACGACAGTAGAGGTCGAACAGCAACATGAAGAAAACTCCTGAAAATGTGAGGCACTGAACCACGAGCTCATCACTTCATCTTCAATTCACTTTTTTTTCAAAGATCCTACAAATCACAACAACACGCCTCAGACACCCAACAAACAAACACAACAAAAAGAACGTCCGACCTCAGCTCATGAAACTGTTCCCACATGAGCATTAAAACTGTGACATCATCCCACATCACAGATTCTCAGCTGAGAGTCTAACCAACAAACTCAAAGAATTCATAACACTCAGAATAATGAGGTTTCTGACAGAGCATCATGGGAAAGTCTGCTGAGGTTATTCATGTCATGTGTGATGTTCCTGTGAGTCTGTGATGTGGGCACAAAAACCCTCACATACCAGAAACTGTCAAACTCCAGCGTTTAAAGTCAAACGTTTATTTACAGCAGAGGATACCATGAAGGCGAGACGGGCGTCCATGTGATGATCATTACCATGCACATTGAGGAGCGAGAGGGTCTGCGCTTTAGGGCAGGGGGACCCGGGTTTTTAAAGACAGAGTCAGCATCTTCCTCCTTCAACATAAAATACAGACTTCTCCTAAAGTAAAGACAGAGTCAGCAGCTTGTTCCTTCAAAATAAAATACAGACTTCTCCTAAAGTAAAGATAGAGGCTGTGTCCGAATTGCCAAGTACCTACTCAATCTGTCAGTAGTCAGTAGCTACTATCCGTGCTGTATACTGTTTAGTACGTACTATTCAGTAGGCGCGCACAGTAGACAGATATTTGTTCCTACTTCTTCTGATTCATTCAGTATGGAAATGGCGTCATTTACATTACCTGAACCGGCCGCATTCACCCATTTTTTTTTTTTGGTTAGCTTTATTCAAGAAGAGTAATGCGCATACACAGTCAGGTAAACAAAAAACAATTTCACAATGTAAATCAAGTAAAAGACAGATTAAATAACTAAATAACATACAGTACATAAAGAAAAGAACAAATGAAAGACAGTAATATACAGAATATAAAATAAACCAAGACACACTTAAATAGGGAATTCATTATTTAATTAGAGGGAAAAGGTTTTATAATAATGCAGACATTTGTTACATTTTCTGTTGTTAACTAAAAGTAGCGATTTCAGTCGGGACTTTAAATTAAGATTAAATTAATCAATGCTCGTTTGTGACGATTTACGTTTAATTTCGCACAGCATTGTGGATGGTAATATACAATTAATTTCCTGAAAGCACGCATCCAAAAAAACTACAAAACTACAATATAACTACAATAAAACAAAAGTATTTCAGAACACTCTCAAAGAAGGTAGGCCTAACCTGTATGAACTTGGAAGATAGAAACTTTGTTTATAGGTTGTTAATGAAAATGTACTCAATGCTGTGGCAGTAAAAGTTTCCTCAACAGGGCACTGGTTTCTGCAACTCTATCTATAATGAGCTCACTGTCAAGGGACATTAGGATGTCCTTTTCTGTGGCCATAAGCAAAAATGCTTCGAGATGTTAGAATTACCCTTAAATAACCTATTCAATATTTTGTCAATATCATAACCTACCCTTTAATAAATTAAACTGTCCAAGTATGAGGACAGTGGCTGTGCCTAGGCTACTTTTAATTAGGCTCTGTCATTTTTGAGAAAAGAGGACAAAACACAGTGTTTGTGTGTGTGAGAGGGCGAGAGAGATAGAGAAAGAGGGCGAGAGAGAGAGATAGACTACTAATAGGCCTACGTTCCCTCCCCAAAACGCGAAATAATTTTTTTTGTCATCTTCCCATTTTTCTTGCATATCAGAAGTGACACTGGAAATTAATGAAATAATCGCGGACTACCCGAAATTACGGTGTTATTTTATTATTTTCCATATTGCATTATTGGTTCGTTCGTGATATTTCACAGATTAACATTGTCGGCCCCAAACACGTCAGGTTGGACTGATTCAGGACATTCTCTTTCCCTCTACTTTGTGTTTTTTTTTTTGTTTGTTTCAAGTTTGGTGTCTTTTCCCCACGTAATAAATTATCGTATTGGCGCCCTCTGTTGTTTTTCTTCTGATGAGCCACATAGGCCACATAAAGGGACAGCTGTTCTGGACTTCGACAGAACATCCCGTTGGTCAGTCCGTCCCTGCTCTGACTGGATTTTACTGTTCTGCTTTGTTCTGGTTGACTCGGGACGTTTCTGGGCAGAGCTGGTGTGTTTCCTCCAGCCAATGACAGCGCAGCAGGTGAGTTTAGGAGTGGATACAATTCAGTGATTGGGACGAGATTCAACCCGATGAATATGACGGACGTGGCAGATAACACTTGTTATGAGTTGATGTTATACAAATAAAAATTGATTGATTGATTGATTGATGTAGCAGCAAAGAAGAGAAAATATAATCATAGTGAGGAGAAACACCAAGCGGATAAAGCTCGTTCTAAAACGAGGGTGAACCTTGTGTTGTCTTTTACCCGTGGACGTGGAGTTGGTCTGCTTCCTGTTGGACAGGCAGGTGACAAACACCGGCGGTTATCTTGTGCTAGCGTGCGTTAGCTTGCAGTGTAGCTACAAGCAGTAAACGTACACACTACGTCCTGCAGGGGGCGGGGCTTCTGGGGGAGATGAGCCCAGGAGGAGGGGCCACGTTTGAATGTTTACAAACATTTCTTCTGACTCCTCCTTTCAGCTCGTGGCTCCCACAATGAGGGTACCTAAGACTGTGGACCCCCACTGTCCCTGGTCTATAACGTAGCACACAGCAATGCACATTAAAATATGTAATATCATATTTTATCTGTCTGTAATGTTCATGTGCTGTAAGCGTGGCTGCATTGTAACTCTTAACAGAAGAAAAGCTTTATGATTTTTGGATTGAGTATTTTCTACGTTAGCTAAAGTAAAGCTAAGTCGCTAACGTAACGTTAACCGTCACATTCTTCTGTTCGTCAGTCAGCTGTCGATTAAAGATCTGCTGAGACGCACACACACCTTAAACACACCCACACAAAGTTTAAAATACACAAATACTTCTGTCATAGTTTAGAGATCTCCTAACACACACACACGCATGCACGCGCACGCACACACACACACACGCACACCCGCATGCATGCACTGAAAAAGTGAACATACCGCACACACCCACGACCAGGTTTGGCTGCTGGCACTGAATTACACACTGATACTAACTTCAGCTGGCACATTCATCACACACACACACACACACACACACCGAGAGTCAGACACATGGCGGGCAGAGATAAGGAGAAGAGAGGCAAGTATCCTCGGCTACTCCCTCAGCACACACTCCCTGAACAGCTGACTCTGCATCTGTGTGTGTGTGTGTGTGTGTTTGTGTTTGCCTCTAATTGCTATCTTTGTGAGGACCAGTCTGGGTTTATTTCAGGACGAGAAACTTCCTGATGAGAAACTTCCTGATGCTTTTACATTTAATGAACATTAAATTAGGGCTGTCGATCAACCGCTAAATTTCAACAGTTAATCGTGATTAATCGTGATGTGGAAACATGAGCCCTGACTAGAAGGGCAGCAAACGGCCCCTCATGGCGTGCATTGACCAGGAGGTATATCTTAGTCCGGTAGCTCGTAACCTTCAAAACAAGCGTGCTAAACAGTTCTCTTGCCCGCTTCCATCGCTGCAACACCTGTTGGTTTGACCTGATAACTGCTCTCATATCTGGCAAACCGAGGGGTGTCCAAAACGGCCGTGTGTGGGGGGGGTCGCCTTAAAACCATTTTTTAAATTTTTATTTATTTATTTTTTATTAGGTGATGCAGAACAATACAAGACGAGTGAGGGACATGACAACAGCAATAGTATGTAGGAGACAGGGGAGACATGACGATACAATGCACAGCATAGACAAAGACAAAACAGGCAAGCAGGGAGTAATAATAACATTTAGCAATTTTGTATGTTGAGGGTGTTGAAGGGCCCTGCTTGTGTGTGTTTTTTTAATTTTTTATTCCTATTTTTCTCCTTCTTCTTCTGGCTGCATTGTTGTCAGAGAAGCCAGCACTTCAACATAGCATGTTTCCTTAATGTCTGATCATACAGTAAGCTCACTTTATCATTTCACTCTCTACACATCTCACTGATTGGACCTTTAAACATAATCGGCTCCTCTCTCTTAACATCATGGCTTCCTCTCCACCTGCTTCTCTGATCATCGTCTGTTTTCTGACTCATGACCTGAACACACAGAGCTGCTGCAGTACTGGAGCATGACGCCCCCTGCTGGTGAATTCTGCAACTACAACAACATTTCTCATTTTCTGCACTCAAAGCTTTTTCCTGAAGATATTTCTGCACAACATGAGTTCATAAACAGTCATAATTAACTTGATCCTTCTCTTTAAACATGACGCGTAGAGAGGAAGCCAGAGCAGACTCCCTCACAGCTGATAGGTTGAGGACGATTTCTAAAGTTTCTAATGTTTAAATCACTCGTCAGTGTGTGCAGAGGAATCATAAATAAAGATGTTTTCTCATTAAATGAGCAGAGTGAGCGATTTAAACTCAATATCTGAGATGATTCAGTCCAAATCACAAACTATAGGATCCCCTCTGACACATCACTGACTGGACTGTGAGCATATTTAGAAAGTACGGGTATGAAATATCCTTCACTGAAGTCACACTCAGTGAGCTTCATTCACCAAAATCTAAAGTTTCTTCTTGAGTCGTTTTGCTCAAAGTTGTTCATGAGAAACATTTTCTAAAATCTCTTTTCAGCATCTCTTCTCCTCTCCGTCATTCTGTTGAAAAAATATGTTACAGTGTCCTCCAAGGCAGAGCCAGGGCGAGGCGCCCAGCACTCAGAGGCTCAGCATCTGTTACTATGGCAACAGCCACGGACCAGACTGTGGAGCCAACATGGCTGCCAAAGGGTGAACTGCTGCAGCCAATCGCTCTCCGTCCGTCTGTTTGTGTTTGTGTCAACAGGAGCGACGAGTTGAAAACGTCCTGACACGTCGTGTGTGTGTGTGTGTATGTGTGTGTGTGTGTGTGTGTGTGTGTGTGGGTGACCTTCACATCTGTCCTGTGGTTGGTTAAAGATTTAAACGTGTTTTTCATGCACGCCTGAAACACGACGACACATCCAGGAAGCTGCAGGTGAGATCAGAGCTGTGCGGCTGCCCTCGGCGCTCAGTTGATGAACATGCTGAGTATCTAAAGAAGTGAGTCACTGAAGAAGGTTTCCTGATGAGAAAGAATAACACAGCAGTTAGAGAAGCAGCCAATCAGAGCTCAGATGAACCTTCATGATTACAGAAACGTAGAATTCCTCCTCTAACGTCATTTAAACCTTAAAGTAACTCTGAGCATATTCTCAGGTTGACACCTAAAATAAACACAGACATGTGAGGGACGCTCGGAGCTCCAGCAGCTCACTATAAATACACACAGACACACACACACACACACACACACACACACACAGACAGACACAGACACACAGATACACACAGATACACACACACACACACACACACACACACACACACACACACAGATACACACACACACACACACACACACACACACACACACACAGACACAGACACACAGATACACACACACACACACACAGATACACACACACACACACACACACACACACACAGACACAGACACACACACACACACACACACACACACACACAC
Source organism: Labrus mixtus (assembly GCF_963584025.1). NCBI lineage: Eukaryota > Metazoa > Chordata > Actinopteri > Labriformes > Labridae > Labrus > Labrus mixtus. The sequence goes on along the minus strand of NC_083618.1, from coordinate 24,595,824 downwards.
ACAGACACACACATACACAGACACACACACACACACAGACACACACACACACACACACACACACACACATAGACACACACACACACACACACACACACACACACACATAGACACACACACACACACATACACACACACACACACACATAGACACACACACACACACACATAGACACACACACACACATACAGACACACAGACACACACACACACACATAGACACACACATAGACACACACACACACACACATAGACACACACACACACACACACACAGACACACACACACACACACACATACACACACACACACACACACACACACACACACATACACACACACACACATACACACACACACACACACACACACACACAGACACACACACACACACACACACACACACACACACACACACACACACACACAGACAGACACACACACACACAGATACACACAGAGAGTGGAGATGTTTGAGGACTTTTGTCTGCAGACGGCGGCTGAGATGAAACTCTTCTTTCTCTAACCGGCTGCAGAGTGAATCCTGTGTTTAAAGCTGCTGTATCTCACATGTTGGACCTTCAACAGGTCAAACGCTCTCACAAGTTTCAAGGTTGTCTTTATTATCCCTGCGAGAGGGCAATTTGTTTTGCAGTCAGCAGTAAAAAACATGCATACAGCCCGCAATCAGCATACAACATAGAATGGAGGAAAACACAGGAGGGACTTTGGTTTAAGATCCAACATGACGACACATTGGATAAGAACATCTCAAACACTCTCAGATTATTGAGATAAGGAGTTTCAGCCTGATCTGGAATCCTGCAGGTAAGGAAGGCTGCGACTCAAACAGGACCAGTAGCATCTTTTACCCGTGGACGTGGAGTTGGTCTGCTTCCTGTTGAACAGGCGGGTGACAAACAACAGCGGATAGCTTGTGCTAGCATGCGTTAGCTTGCAGTGTAGCTACATCAGTAAACGTACACACTACATCCTGCAGGGGGCGGAGCTTCTGGGAGCAATGAGCCCAGGAGGAGGGGCCATGTTTGAATGTTTACAAACATTTATACTGACTCCTCCTTTAATGTAATCTATGTGTTATATCCATGTTTGTCTAACGGCTGTGTTCTATTTCAATTTGACGTGTTTATTGGATCTCTGATTTGAGTTTAATGTAGTTCATTTCTCTCTCCGTCTCCTGGTCTATTCATTATCTTTTAATGAAGAGCTTCATAA
>NC_083618.1:24569586-24589586 GCF_963584025.1 Labrus mixtus | reverse complement strand
CTCTGAGAGGGCAAACAGCCAATCACAGTTTCTGATTTTTTGGGGGGGCCAATCAGATTTTCCTGCTTGACCTCTAAACACCTGACTATACCGCCTCACCAATTAACCCCGTGACCTTTCATCACCATCTAGTGTCCAAATTAAGTAAATTAATGAAAATATAAAAAATATGCTCCATTACATAGTTATACACACACTGTGTTCATGAGTGTTTCTCTCATATCTGCATCCTCTCTTCTCGTGTTTGTATCTTTCATGTGTGTAATAAAAGTGTCAGCGTGTGCTCAGTTTGATGAAATCTGATGCTTTATGTGTTTGTTTGAAATCATCTGATCGTGGCTTTAGCAGGTCTAACTGTTCACTAACACCAGGAGAAGGTGAGAGGAGGCTCGTGCTGAGAGGAGAGCACAGAGTTCAGGTGAAGCTATAGGAGGAGGAGGCGAGCTGTGAGCCTCCAGACTTCAGCCCGAAAGACCCTGAAACACGAGAGTACACCTATTAATCCGGATCGCACGGACACACTGCAGCCCACAAACAGCTGATCTGAAGTCCAGCAAAACAGGCTGCACATCCGGGAAACACAACCTGATCGGCACAAGACGTGGAATGTCTCATGTCTTTTCTTCCGCCCCGCAGACCCGGTAATGATGGAGGAGTACAGAGCGACATGATTGGTGGATGCAGCGAGTGGAGGAGAAATGTAAACCCACAGTTTTGTTGCATCGAAGGGGGCTGACGGTGTTTTTTCTCTCCTTCAATGACAGCAGGAGCAGCCGGGCGGTGCGGAGGGACGCTCCCCCCGCAAAGACGAGGATCCTCCTGCAAGTCTGCGGTAAGAAGAAGAACAACAACCCCCCCCCTCCCCCCCGTACCTCCACCTTAAAAGAGCAGGCAGGGAGCCTCACATCAATACGACCAGCAGGCAGGAAGAGGGGAAAAACCCGCACACAATACACAATGGTGCTGCCTGGGGGCTGCCGCGATCGCTCTCAGACAAACCCGGGACAGGCTCGCTCGGGTTGCTTTGCTTGACAGCTGCAGGGCCAATGGAAACATGCACAGGGCCAGCTGCGCCAGGCTGCAGCCAATGGCAGGGTGTCTGGGAGTGAGGCGCTGCTGGTAATGTTAGGCTGGCTGCAGCGGACACACCGCCGCCGCTGCCGCCGCTAAACTTGAGCAGAATAAAGAGCTGAGTGTGTGTTTGGCTGCTGCAGTGGCCATTTTAGGTAAGAAGAGCTTTAACTTTTGGATGCGGCTCGTCTTTGTGTGCAGGGAGGAGGTGTGTGTGTTCGTGATGGGCCTTCCACGAACGAGTGGGGTTTTAGAACCGGATCTTTTCTGTGTGGAGGAGCCGGTGTTATGACTCTACTGGTGTCCAAACAAAGTGGTTCCCTTTAGCCTCTGTCAGCAGAGTAAAGTCTGATAATGCTACAGTAGCCACCATAACGGCCCCCGATGACATGAGACATTATGAAACAGAAACACGTTTTAACAGTGGTTAGAAGGGTCTGGTTACACGGTATGGGTCCATGCCTCGTGGTTAACAGGGTTTTGTGGGGCATAGGAGACAGTAAGTGCCTAACCAAACGTGTCAGAGGTTTCCACAATGCTCGTCGTTTAGTACAAACTACACATCGACATTACCGTTGTACAACTGTTATTTTATCATACATGAGGAACATGGCGTCCACACGAACCGACACGTCACTGTTGAGTTGAGAAGCGAAAGGAAAACAGGAGCTCTGTTACAGAGATCTGTCCATGGCAGATAAGGCGCCATAGTGGCATCAGCGGAGCGAACGCGCAATGCACACGTAGCCCATCTGGTGGAAGTTCTGGGTTAAGCATATATGTGCATTATGTTACCAACCAATAGATATGCACGACTTGGATCACTTTGAGTTACAACCCCACCTCATTGTCCGTCCACACAAACAGTCGTGTGTTAGTCATTTCTTTATGTTTACACCTCGCCGCTCTGGAGAATGAAGAGTATGTGCACACCTGTGTGTTGTTTCATTTTAAAATCACACCGCCAACTACTGGCCTGGCATGACTACTCAGTGGCGGTTCTAGACCACTTTTACTGAGGGGGTCAAACTGGGGCCAGTTGTTTTGTCAGAGGGGAACATTAAACCCAGTTGAAAAATAGACAAAGATGATCGCTTTAAAAAATAATATATATTTTATGCCAAATAATAGCGCACGTCATTAAATACCAAAAGATCAAATACCATGATTTATATTTGTTTCAGTAACAGAATTTAATTCTAGATTGTGAGTCTGGTTGTTGAGTTACTTTGTATGTGGTCTTCCTTTTGGAGGGGTGGCCACAGGGGGGACCAAGCTCAGTGTTACAGGGGCACTGGCCCGTGTTGGCCCCTGCCTAGAACCGCCCATGTGAATACTACAGCGTCTATAGTCACTTTTGCCGAGCTGTGTGCATTAAAACGTCGTCTGAACTGGGAGCTATTTTAAAGATGAAAACTGACCCCGTTTTCAGAGGATTGTTCTCAAGGTGGGCGAAATGATAACACCTTTCTCTATCCCCCAGTCTGCTCACCACTGATTCTGGATCTGATCGAGGTCTTTGCTTGTTAGAGGAGTACTTTCATTTGTAAATAAATACTTCACTTTCCATTAAATTTCCAAGGTAATGTCTGTGATACTTTCCGAGACGTGAGTCATGACTGTCAACATATGAGTGCAACATCTGAGTCCCACTGTCTGTGATGCTTTCCGAGTTTTCCGAGTCCTACCTTCACTTTGTTTACATCGCCAGGACGGCCGGCCGGCTCATTCTCTCGCGTATAAAAGTTGTTTAATTGAGGGACTAGAGAAAAGAAGAATAACATACTGGTTACATGCTAACACAACAATGCAGCGCGAGTTGTTTTGGTTTCATCCTGGTGCTCAAGGGCGACATCTGCTGGATCGAAAAGTTCTTCCTTTAAAGCTGTTCGTTTACCTGACGTTGTTTCCTCCTCTCTAGATCCTCGCTTGTGTTGTTCTTACTCTCTGATGTTCGTCACTTTGGATAAAATCGTCGGATAAATGAACAGTAGAAAAATTTGTGCACGCTGTCGAACTTGTCTAATGGACTTAAATTGCCAATAAAAGACAGCGTTCAAGAGTTCCAGTACTTTGAATTGCAACGTTGTGTGTTTGAGTCCCTAAAGAATCAAGCTAAGAAGATATATATGTTGCTAAATTGTGCTACTTGCATATCATTAGTGGGGATAGAAAGGTTGTAAAAAATGTATTTATTTTCGTGCACACAAACTTCCCGCCACCCCAGTTAGAAAAGTCTAGAAAACACCCCTGGCTGTATTAATAACCTCCACACAACGTCTGATCCAACCTTCACAACAGGGTCCTAAGACGCTGACTAGACTCTTCTCTGTCGCCTCCCGGTGGTGGAATGAACTTCCAAACTCCATTCGATCTGCAGAGTCCCTCTGCACCTTTAAGACCCAGCTCTTTCATGAATACCTACTAACTTAATGATGATGGTCTCGATATTATTGATGATGATGATGGTTGTGACGATTGTTTTTGTTTGATAACGACGACTTATAAAATGGTTTCTATACTCGATAAGAACTGACATCAATGTTGTGCTTTGCCTCTGGTCACTTCCTGTCAGCACCTGTGTGTCCAATCGGACTCAAAGCTGATCGTTTGCTCTTACTGACATTGTTCCCTTTTTTCTAGATCCTTGCTTGTGTTGTACTTACTCTCTGATGCACGTCGCTTTGGATAAAAGCGTCTGCTAAGTGAATTGTAGACATGAGAAATACCCCATTACTCTTGTCAAAGAACCGGTTCATAGAGCTGACTCGTTCACGCACAGCCCTGCCCTCCCTCCTCTTCCTCACCTCCCCATCCCTCTCTCTCTCTCTCTCTCTCTCTCTCTCTCCTCTCTCCCCTCCCTCCCCTGCCTGCTAATTTTTTATGCATTTTTCTAAACTGTCATGGCGATTTTGTGTCCTTGGAAATAAAAAGCGCCAGTGTTTTTCGGGCTGACCGGGGGGATGTGTCGCCGGTGAGAGCGCGTGTCCGGCGTCCGGAGCAGGTGAGCTGTCCGCCGGGGAGGGTTTTTCTGAGGAGCGGTGTCCCCTGGAAGGAGTTTTAGCGGCTGTCCACACGTGTAAGGAGAGAGGGCTGTTATAATGTATTTACAACAGCGATGCAGTGACATTACACGGCTAGCGGAGCATGCTAACTCGCTAGCATCGGGTGCTAACATGAAAAAGGACATAGTGTCTCCTCTCTTTGCCGGCGTGTGTGTGTGTGTGTTTGTGCTCGTCATCCCTTTCTTCCTCTCCGGAAACTTCTCCCTTTTTCCTCCCAGCTAGCTCCCCCAACTTGTGGCAATCCTTGCAGCGTTCAAGCTAGCAGTGAGTTAGCCTCTGCGTCTGCTAGCAGTGCAAACCCCCACAGAGGTGTACGGAGCTAGGTGGTTAGCCTGTTAGCCCGTGCAGAGTATTGTAGCTGCAGCAGCCAGGTATGTTGCGCGTGCGGACATGCGGTGAGTCATGACCCGGGCCAGGTGTCACACCTCTGGGCAGCAGACAAAGGCAAGAGAGCCTGGAGCTGAAGAACAACAGGCACTGTGCTCTGACTGAATGGAGACATGCTTTAAATGTTCACATAAACATTAAAAACCTTTACAGGTAAATAGTCAGGAGTGTAAATGGATAAAAAACATGAATAAATAAGTGTTTTTAATGTGTGTTTATTGAGTTACAGCAGCAGAGGAGCCACATACACAACACATGGATTTAAGTGTTATCGAGAAGTCAGATACCTTTTGATTCCACGTTTAAAATATCTAAATAAATTAATAGTGCACTCAACCTGTTTTTTATATTTTTGTTGAGTAATTACATCACCTCAAATATTTCCAACAGTTATCAAATCCAGAGAAATCTGTAATTCTAGAGATGTAACGGGATGGGTCTTGTCATGGCCGGCGCCTTGTGTATCGTTGCCGTGGAAACACTGGATGCACAAGGAAGCGTGAGCTGCTGCTGCTGAAAGCTGCCGTCCCGTCGCCGAATGAGCTGCTGAGATTAAAAACGTCATGTAAATTATACTCGGATACTAGGGGTGTAAAGGTACACGTACTCGGATGGACCGATCCAAGTACGCGCGGAACAAAAGTGCTTTAATCTGTGTTCCCACACGGACCGCAAAGCGGCAGCACACCTCAGGGTGGAGGAAGGCTGCGGCCGCTGGTATGGGACACAGCTTTTAGTTAGTAACTTGTTAAAAAGTTCAACCATAAACTGTGCAGATTACTAGTTCCTCGAGCCCTGTCGGTTTGGACAGTTGCATATAACCGGGATGGAGTTCTTTTTACGGACTTACTCTTAAGTTTTCATTTTCAGCGATGAAAGGGGAGACGCGTCTGTGTGGGAGAATAACCTGCAGCATGACAGGATGAACACCCTCCCTCCCCATTCCCACAATAATGGACAAAGAGACGTTGACAAGACGAGAGTAGTGTGCCGTCGTAGTTCAGCGGACATCGGGTACGTCGCAGTCAACACGTCCAACTTATTAAAGCACTTGAAAAGGCACCACGCGAACGTGAACATCACTGCAACTAGGAAAAAACCGACAGCCTTTTGCTAATAATTCTAAACGGGCCAAAGCCATAACAAATGCCATTGAAGTTCTTATATCGACAGAGGGAAATATTAATAGTTCTGCGATGAAACTAAACTGTCCCAGATGTGATTAGGTTTATTATGTGCTCAAAGCGCATTCAAAAAACTGTTGGCTGAATAAACTAAAAGTTTTCACTGTAATTAAAATAAATATTTGTACATATAGGCTATATTAATTACTTAATTTCATCCTAAAATACTTTATTTCATTCATATCTTTTATTTATTGGAGACTCTTTTGGTTGAAGGATGCAGCATAAGTTTATTATTACTTTTTTTTTTACAATGTTTAATTCAAAATGTTATTTAAAAGTAACCTGAGCAGGTGTACAAGTCTGAACTGTCGAAGCTGCACTTAGCCCAATGTGTAAAAGGGAAACTCTAAATGTTCCTAATAAAGAAAAAAAAAGTGTTGCATCAGGTCCCTTTACTGTACCGAAAATGTACCGAACCGAAGCTTCAAAACTTGGAACCGTACCGAACCGAAATTTTTGTGTACCGTTACACCCCTATCAGATACATTAGCTCGTCTGTAAACATATTCTCTTCCTCAGGTTGGTTTCACCCGATCAACTTCACTACGGTTAACTCTGAGGTCGTTTTTTCATCGAGGTTGGGGGGCGGAGTTACTGAGAGAATCACTCCCATGATTCCCCGCCGGCCACAATGTCATCTTCTTTTGTTATTGTTTTGATTGAGCGACCCCTGATGGTGGAATTTACACACTGTGCGTTTAAAAGAATCAGCATTACTTTGATGAAATCAAACGATTCACACGGCAAAGTAGGATTTACGCTAAGGTGTTGTTTAAGTCTCGGAATGTGAAACTGGATATATATTTCTTACAGATGTGTCATTCCAAGATCTTAGCTACAGGAAAAGTCAGACTACAGCGAACTATTGAAGGTTCAGTCTTTGAATCGTCTCATTTCTAGATCTCGGCTAAGAAAAAGATAAAACCAGAAAAAGACGAGTCCAAGGTTTTTAAATTGTCTCAGAGTTCATAGATCTGAGCTTGGGCTGCACGATGCTGCAGTGGTTAGCGAGGAGGTTCCTGGTCTGAATCCCCGTCTGACAGGAGTCTCTCTGTGTGCTTCCTCCCACAGTACAAAGACATGCTCGTTAGGTTAACTGCTGACTCTAAATTGTCTGTAGGTGTGAATGTGAGTGTGGCTGGTTGTCTGTCTCTATATGTCAGCCCTGTGATTGGCTGGTGAACAGTCCATGGTGTAACCCCGCCTCTCACCCAATGACACCTGGGATCGGCATCAGCCCCCCATGACGGTGAATATCATCCTAACAGCAGGAAACACCCAGGCCGTTGTCTTGCACATTAAAAACAGGAAGTTGCCCCCGGGCGCTGGACAGCACAGCGGTCATTTCACGTCTCCCATGTGCAGACGCTGTAGTCCTCAAAGCTGGGACCCGGGTTCGACTCCGACCCTCGACACTCTTTCATTTTAGTCCAGACTGTCTTGTCTCTTTAAAACAAACAAAGGTGCCTGAGGCCCCGTGTCCACCTGCCGTTTTTTCCGGGCAGAATAGCGCTGGCTGTGTGCTTGAGAGCGCTTACACAAAGCGAGAAGAAAAGTGCTGCAAGTCCGTCCTGTCTCCATGACAACAGTCTGTTAACAAAAGGCCGCTGTATGAGCCACACTGCTCCGTTACTTTTTACTGCATGTTTTATTTTCTGATCGTTTATTTCCCGATCGGACACTGTGCAAGGAGGAGCCGTATTTTAAACGGAGTGGAGTGGTCCTGCTGGCACACTCCATAGGTGGGCCGCGACGTCTGCTGAAATACGAGCATTACCTAGAGTGGCAGCGAACAGCGCTGATGGGCGGCGGCGAGCTCAGACTAACCAGCGTTAAGAAGTCAACTTCAAACTCTACCTCGATTCTAACTTCTCAGGTTACACCGTAAACAAAGGCAGCACACAGAAAAGGAAATCTTAGCTCGAAGTCTTTCTCTCGAGCTTCAGCGCTCACCTGGTCGTCCACCTGGGAGGCTGAACCCTCAAAGCCGCAGCATGGGTTTGAATCCCACCCGGACCCCTTTGCTTCATGTCAACTCCTTCTTATTGCTGCACCTTCCCTCCCTCTCTTCATCACCCAATCCCCAAAACTGCAAAATGTGTTTGATTAAATTTAAATCTATGCAGCTTGATACCTGGAGGTTAAGAAGGGTCGAGGTTTAGCAGGAGCAGAGTTCTGTGTAAAACTGAGACTTCCTGTTTCAGTCCTCATGGCAGCGTGACTGTTGAAGGGGGTGCGGTGCTTTGCGTCCCGCAGGTGATGGAGGCGAGCGTCGGGCTGTTGGGGTTCAAACTGTGCCGTCAGAATATCAGGAGGTTTTTGTTTCGTCTGGAAATATTCCCCCAGAGACGTTTGTAAGTTGTTTTTGTTTTGTGAGGAGCAGGAAAAAAAAAGGTTGCTGGTTTGAATCTTTTGACCAAACTGTTGCAGCGTTTGATCGGCAGGTGGCGTGGTGCCCCGGTGGTTAAACACACTCAGAGGATGAAGCGCCGCGGCTCTGTTGTGTTTGTGTGCACGCCTCGTGTGTCTGCAGGCTCTGGTGTGTGTGTGCGTGTGTGTGTGCGTGTGCGTGTGTGCGTGTGTGCGTGTGTGTGTGTGTGTGTGTGTGTCTGTCTGTCTGTCTGTCTGTCTGTCTGTCTGTCTGTCTGCAGGCTCTGGTGTGTGTGTGTGTCTGTGTGTCTGTCTGTCTGTAGGCTCTGGTGTGTGTGTGCGTGTGTGTGTGTGTGTGTCTGTCTGTCTGCAGGCTCTGGTGTGTGTGTGTCTGTGTGTCTGTCTGTCTGTAGGCTCCGGTGTGTGTGTGTGTGTGTCTGTCTGTCTGTAGGCTCCGGTGTGTGTGTGTGTGTGTGTGTGTGTGTGCGTGCGTGCTTCTCTTACTGCAGAAAAGTTTCTTTCACTCGTTTGAAGCAGTAGAAGAAGCATGAGGTCGCTTTCACACATGAAGTCAGTTGGACTCGGTTGTTGTGTACCGTAGCCTCCTGCCACTAGTCGGGGCTGTAGCTCCGGTCAGTGGCTTCTGTCATCCGGTCTAATGCTGACCTCTGACCTCTAGGTAAACAAGGAGACAGTGGAAGAAAGACATCCTGTAGCGTGGAGCAGTTTGACAGTATTTTCATCTATAAGTTATATGTCTGCTGTGTCAGGTGAAACTGGAGCGATGTGTCACCACACTAAGCACAGACATGTGGACTGAAGGCTGGTGTTGCTAGCAAAGCTAACGTTAGCCACGCTCGGCAAACCTATTTAACATTGTTTACAAATGGCCAAATTAAACCCACAATGCACTGCTGTTTGGTTCACTTCCCTTGTTTGGTGCACTTGGAAGCGAACCGTGACCCCTCTCTTTAAGCGGACCAGAGTTCAGTTCTTTGGACCGCACCAGACTCCGTTTGGGCGTTCACACCAACCCAAACCCAACAAACTAAAGAGACCAGAGTTTGTGTCAAACGGACCAAACATGTCAGGTGTGCATGCACCCTAAGAGAGAAAAAAAAGGTGAAAGTGATCTGGAGCATTGTGTTTCTGATGATACATTCAGGATCTCTGATATTGAAGCTGCTGGTGTTGCGTTCCCTCTGCTGGTTTTAGTGTGTTTAGTTCCCAGTTTTGAACAGTTAAAGTTCAAAGTTAACTATCTCCATATATCTTATCACCTTTTCGTGATCACAGAGTTAATTTGTCATTTTAAAACTTTAACGCTGCATCTTCAGGTAATAGCATCACACAGGCGATGCATTCAAAGACCCACCTGTTGCAGAGAAAAGCAGGATTGATCAAACTCTGCACAAACAAAAGTAGCCTGGCAAACAAGAAATCCGTGTTTATTTGGGCTCTTTATGCCTCCATTAAGAGACGGAACAGTGGATAGAGGCAGACACCAGGACGAGAGAGAGAGAGGGAATGACATGAGGGAAAGCACCATCAGGTCGGACCCAAACCCACCTGCCGGCCTACAGGGCCACGGCTTCTACACATGTTTACGCCCTCCTTTTAAAAAAATGATTTGGCTTAACACACCTCCAAATCAAATGCTACTATGTCTGTACACTGTAATAAAAATACTAGGAAACATGCTATGTTGAAGTGAAATGATAAAGTGAGCTTACTATATGATCAGACATTAAGGAAACATGCTATGTTGAAGTGCTGGTTTCTCTGACAACAATGCAGCAGCCAGTATGTCCTCCTTCTAACTTTAGATTCTGGTCCTGAATGCTCTGGATTTGTTTGGACCAGAGAAGGTAGGCGGTTTTAAGGCACCCCCCACACGGCCGTTTTGGACGCCCCTTGGTTTGCCAGGTATGAGAGCAGTTATCAAGTCAAACCAACAGGTGTTGCAGAGATGGAAGCGGGCAAGAGAACTGGTTCAGATAGAAGTGATTGTACCCGACCTAAAAAGCCTCTGCATGTTTCTAATAAGCTCCACGAGCAGAAACGTGCTCAAACTAGGATCAATATTGTAGATGCTTTTGAAAAATGGAGAGAGGTTAGAACGCAGAAAGGTTTACGATGCAGAGCTGGCTAAACACTGAAGCTTCAGTGTCCGCAACATGGTGACCTGCGTGAGCATCGACTCTAGAGAGGGGGGGGGAGGGGGGCAGCTCTCTACAATGTCGAGAATTTAGACTGCAGTACCCGGGATGTGAGCGCTAGGGGTCAGCTGGAGGCTCTGCAGGCGGAGAAGTGTGTCACCAGAGCGGCTGCAGAGGTCGGAGCGTGTGCGGATTATTAGTGATTAATCTCATTAATATGAGACAGCAGAGCCTGAGCGCGGTGTAAAACAGACCACTCTGCCCGCTCTTTGTTTGTTCCCTCGTGGGAGCGTCGAGGACGTTGGGCTGTGTTCCATTTAAAAGACACGCTCTCCTCTTTGTGCATGCACACACACACACACATACACACACACAGGTTTGGGAAAAACAAGGTTGTATTTGGTTTAGCACAGCCGGCTGCTCGGTGTCGTCCCTCCTGTGAGTCGTCTCCTGGTGATTCTCAGACGTTTGGTTTCTGCGAGGTTGATGTTTTAGAAAAAAAGGGAATAAGGTCAAAGAAAAGAGGACGACTCTCCTCAGAGACAGACAGAGGGATTTCTGTCTGCTGCACAAACACCTCCTCAGGTGATGGAGATAAATCCTGCACGGTGTTTGTTAGAGTAATGAGCTCAAAGGTAAAACTGGAGGCACAGAGGATATTAAGAGAGGAGACAAAAGAGGACGGTAATATTTACTCAATGTAGTCTTTTCTGTTATTGCTTTTTTAAATTCTCAGTTCCTGAAGTTCAGACTACAGGGGGCGTTGATGATATTAATATTAATAATAATAACTTTATTTATATAGCACCTTTTAAAAACAAAGGTTTACAAAGTGCTTTGACAAACAGCAAAAACAAGAACAAAGCAAACTAAACCAAACACAGAAGAACATAAACAACAGCAAGAACAGAACAAATGCAAAATACTAAAAATAATTAAATACAATTCAACAGAAAAGAACCCATAGTGCACCCATATGATGACATATTTGTCTTTCATCACTAAATTTATGACTTCCTTAATCAAGTGGAATGCATTGAGTTAAAGGATCTCGGGGTTTTAGTCACTGACTCACAGTGAGGGTAAGATGGACCGTGAGATCGACAGGCGGTTGGCTCAGTGTCAGCTGTAACGTGGGCGTTCTAGAGAGGAAGCTGAGTCAGTCAGTCAATCTTTATTCTAACCCTCACCTGTGGTCATGAGCTTTGGGTCGTGACTGACAGAATAAGATCGGGGATACAAGCGTCTGAAATAAGTTTCCTCTGGAGGGTGTCTGGACTCAGCCTTAGAGAGAGGGGGAGGAGCTCAGACATTCAGGAGGCGGAGCTTAGACATTCAGGAGGAGCTCGGAGTAGAGCCGCTACTCCTTCACATCGAGAGGAAGAAGTTGAGGAGGTTCAGGACTCTGATCGGGATCCTTCTGGACGCCTTTCTTTGCACGCCCAACTGGGAGGAGACCCCCTGGTAGACCCAGAGCTCACATGAGGGATTGTATATCCCATCTGGCCTGGGAACACCTCGAGATCCCCCAGGAGGAGCTGGGAAACTTTTCTGAGGAGAGGGAGGTCTGGGTGGACTTGCTTCACCTGCTTCCTAGAAACCCGACCTCAGATAAGAGGAAGAAAATGGAGGGATGGATAGATTCTAATGTTTATTAGACTCTAAAGCAGGGGTACACACTACAAGTTAATCGGGCCGACTTCAGGCCCAGATTCCCCCGCTTCTGATCAAAGTCAGCAAAGGCCCGATGATCTGACGGTTCCAAAGATGATGTTCCTGAGGTGTGAGGCGTGTTAAGAGGGATTTTAACCTCCACGATCCGCCATGACACTGTGTTCACACTGCAGGTCAAAGTGACCTGAATCTGTTTTTTATGCTCCCATGTGATTCATATCAGACGTTTTATGACAGTATGTGTGTGTATATATATGTGTGTGTGTATATGTATGTGTGTGTGTATATATATGTGTGTGTGTATATGTATGTGTGTGTGTATATATATGTGTGTGTGTATATGTATGTGTGTGTGTATATATATGTGTGTGTGTGTGTATATATATGTGTGTGTACATATGTGTGTGTGTATATGTATGTGTGTGTGTATATATATGTGTGTGTGTGTGTGTATATATATATGTGTGTGTGTATGTATATATATGTGTGTGTGTGTATATATGTGTATATATATATATGTATGTATATGTATGTGTATGTATATATATGTGGGCGGCAGTAGCTCAGTCTGTAGGGACTTGGGTTGGGAATCGGAAGGTCGCCGGTTCAAGTCCCGGCACGGACCAAGTCCGGAAATTGGTCTGGTAGCTGGAGAGGTGCCAGGCCACCTCCTGAGCACTGCCGAGGTGCCCCTGAGCAAGGCACCCAACCCCCCCCCCCCCCACACAAGCCCAGGAGCGCCCGCCGTAGGGCAGCCCCCTCACTCTGAGACCTCTCCATTAGTGCATGTCCACAGGATCCTGTTTGTGCGTGTGTGTATTTCAGTTCATGTTTGTGTAGCATGTTTACTAGACAGAGTGTAAAAACGAATTTCCCCTCGCGGGATCAATAAAGTATAAATTCTTCTTCTTCTATATGTATATGTGTGTGTATATGTATGTATGTGTGTGTATATATATGTGTGTGTGTGTATATATATGTATATGTGTGTGTGTGTATATATGTGTGTATGTGTGTGTGTATATATATGTGTGTGTGTGTGTGTGTATATATATATGTGTGTGTGTATTTAAGCTGTTAACGGAGCGAGCAGCAGACGTTGGGGTCCTGCTTCATGGCAGACAGGTGTGTGAGGATAAAACAGGTTGGCATAAAGCTTGTCAAATCCTCCACGCTGTCTATTTCACTTAAATTAAAAGTGGAGGAGTTCTTTTAAAGGAGCTCTTCTTATTCACCTCTCTGTCACACATCGGGACTTTAACGCTACACATGTGTGTTAGTGTGTTTCCTGTCAGGACATGCAGGGACTTTGTGGTTTGTTTTTTGAGGTTTCACCTGCTGAGATTAAATCTGCAGGGACGTCATGTGATGATTAAAGGTGTCATGTGATCTGAGTGTTTGTAGTCCTCCTCCTCCTCGTCTCTTCTCTTCTATTTAATGAAGTAAATTAATCTTCACGTCTCAGTTGTTTTCTGGAGACTTCATGCTCATTACGTTTCACTTTACAGCAATCAAAGCAAATCAAATCTACGACTGATTTCAGAATCCTCCCGACGTGTATGGTAAAGACGCTCCAACTGCAACGTTACCGCCTGTAGGAAAATAAACTTTAACAACAAGAATATGCAAATTACTTAAAGGAGCAATATGTAACTCTGACCCCTAGTGTTTAAAATGGGTACTGCAGTCTAAATTCTAAACATTGTAGAGAGCTGTCTCCCCCCGCCCCCTCCTCTCTAGAGTCCATGCTCACTCAGGTCGCCATGTGGTGGACTCTGAAGCTTCAGTGTTTAGTCAGCTCTGCATCGGTCTGTAAACCTTTCTGCGTTCTAACCTCTCTCCATTTTTCAAACGCATCTCCAATATTGATCCTAGTTTGAGCACGTTTCTGCTTGTGGCGCTTATTAGAAACATGCAGAGGCTTTTTAGGTCGGGTACAATCACTTCTATCTGAACCAGTTCTCTTGCCCGCTTCCATCGCTGCAACACCTGTTGGTTTGACTTGATAACTGCTCTCATATCTGGCAAACCGAGGGGCGTCCAAAACAGCCGTGTGGGGGTCGCCTTAAAACCGCCTACCTTCTCTGGTCCAAACAAATCCAGAGCATTCAGGACCAGAATCTAAAGTTAGAAGGAGGACATACTGGCTGCTGCATTGTTGTCAGAGAAGCCAGCACTTCAACATAGCATGTTTCCTTAATGTCTGATCATAGAGTAAGGTCACTTCATCATTTAACAAAAAGCTCTGTCTCTGTAGACCTTTTTGTAAAAAGGAAAAGCAGAGACGGATTACTTCATTGACAGATTTCGTCTTTGAGCGTCGCCATGGTAACAGGAGATGGAGTGACGAGGGCGTGATGCTGTTTTGCCCTGAATTTTTTACATGTCCTCCACATGACGGAGCTGACGCGTCACACAGGCTCAGTCCCCGTCCCCCCGTCCCCCCGTCCCCGTCCCCGTCCCCGTCCCCCCCGCCCCCCTCAGGGAACAGCTTTGAGTGAAATGAGCGGTAATAAGTTGGATCTGTGAGTGCTTTGAGAGTGTATGCATTATTGTACTGCTCTTTATGGGAGGTTATCTGAAGGCTTCTGATTGGTTGTTGATTGCTCCTCTTATCACTAATCACGTCAATAATCTGTAATTAAACAGAGATTTTACCAAGTGGCTGTAAAGGAGGCTTATCTGCCTTCCTGCCCTCTTTATCTTATTTTACACCGAACCAAACAGTGGCTCCATGATGCTGCATTAATTATTTTAACTTTAACGGTCCCATATTCTGGAAAATCCACCCCACAGTTTTCCTCTAGCGCTAATTTGTGTCCCTAGTCTGTCTACAAACCCCACCAATGGGTGCAGAGCCGGTCTGTGTCTGCTGGACGCTGACTCCGTTTTCTCATCCAGGTGTTGAGCAGCAGAGAGAGATTCAGCTGAATGTCAGGTACACCGTGTTCAGAGAGCACCTGATCCCGACCTGAAGTACAGGGAAGCTTTTCATATCACCTGTTCTGAATGGGGCGCAGCTTCAGATCGGTGGTCGGGTGGGGGGGAGCAGCAGGTGTGTAGCCGTGACTGAAAGAATGAAAACACAGCTTTATGTGGTGTTGTAATGTTCTGACCCGGTGTCATGTTAATGTCTCCTCCCCTGCTGTGAGTGTGTGTGTTTCAGTGTGTGTGTCAATCTGATTGATCAGTGTAACTGGAATCGCTGCTTCCTGATTGGATCAAACCGTACGTCACAGCTTTTAAATCTCAGCTGCTGAAGTCTGCTCGACCCTTCACCTCTCACTCCTAACAAACCACCCTTAGGCCGTGTTCACACTTGACTTCTTTTTTCAACTGCCAGCGCCTTTTTTACATACGAGCCTGTGGAAAAATGAAAAAGGATGACGCCTTTTTAAAAAGCGGACGCCTTTTCAAAAAGCGCTGCGCCCGATGCCTTTTTCAGTTGAATTATTTCAACTTTTCAGAAAAGCGCTGGGTGACGTCAAGCGCCTTTCTGACAGCTGACCAATCAGGACGAGTAGTAACCTACGTCCCTAGTTACCTGTGCCCAACAACGGCAAACTTCCACCAGATATGTGTGCATTGCGTGTCCGCTCCGGTCTGTTACGGGTCCGTGCACCCTCATCCGTCAACACCCACCGGCTGTGTTCTCAGTCTGCAGCACGGAGAGCACAGCTGGAGTACGGAGACAAAGGAGTTTCCCGCGGTAATTTAACAGATTCACTCGCGACAGCACGAGATAATACGATGTTCGTGGTATAAAACTCAATAAAAACCTTATAAACACATAAATAAACACACAAACGGTGGTTTTTCTGAACCGTCAAAACAGAGGGTGTTATTCTGAAAATAAACCGGATGTTTTAATGTTGTATCGGTGTCTGACTTCCCGTCCCGCTTGTTCTTTTTTGTGCGTGAAAGCAGCGCTTTTTTCTGAAAAAAGAAGTCAAGTGTGAACATGGCCTTAGTGTGTGAATGTGATATTTCAGGTTATATTCAGTTGAGATTGACTGACAGGTGGCTTGTAAATACTGTTGAAATATGTTCAATCTGAGAACTTCAGCAGCAGCGTAGGAGTGATGAACCTTTTTGTTTGTTGCTTTGTTGCTTTGTCTCCTGAGCTCAGGTGATAAAACTTTTTTAATCAGGCGACGTACTCCCCTCTGAAGAAAATGAAGCTGCTGCTTTAACTCTGTATGTGACTGCTGCTGCTGGCTTTCTTGGGAGTGTGAAGAGTGAGGACATACCAGTATACTCCCCAGTAACCTCGTCTGTCCGTCACATCTCATCTGGAAGTTATAAGAAGTCTGATACCATCAATCAATCTTTATCTGTATCCCGAGTCACTTTTCAAGGAGCAGGTAAAAGACCTCAGTCATCGCTATATTACAAAGACCCAGCGTTAATCCATCATGAGCACTTAGCAACATTAAAGAGGACATATTCTCCCCCCTTCTCCACCTTTTCAAACAGTCCCCTGTGGTCTAAATGAAACATCTGTGCTGTGCTTTGGTCAACATAGAACATGAATCAAGCACCAGAGGAGGTTTGTGACCCTGTATAAACCAGCTCTCAGAACGCTCCGTTTTGGTGTGTGTGTCTCTTTAAATGAAATGAGCCCCCCCCCCTGAGTTTTCCCAGTAGACATCACTCTTCTGTAGTGAGAATAAAAATGGCCGACCTGTGCAAAAGCTTAGCTCTAGTCTGGGGGTGGAGTCCATGGGTGGAGATACCAGGGGAGGGGAGGGGATTTTTTTTTTTTACCAGAATCCCACTGTGACATCACAAGGAGAGTACAGTTAAAACGGAGCATTTTTCTCTGTGTTGTAAGACTTGTGCAGACCACAAACAAAAGGACTGGATGGGTTTATTTCACATTTTGTGGGTCAGTAGACACTCAGGTTGAAAACCAGAAGAGAAATAAGTTCTGTTTCTTTCTATGAACACAAACGTCAAGTCAAGGTCCAGTTCAGCGTGCTCGCTAGGCGGTATATATACGGTGCAGCGTGGAGCAGCGCTGTGAATATCTGTAGAGGTATTTCACTCTGAGGCAGAGAGGGTAGCGCTCCGAGGAGGTCTCGTGGAACAGGTTACTGTCCCACCGTCTGACCTGTTTTTAAATCCTCAGTGCTGCAGAGAGAGAGGGAGAGAGAGAGAGAGGGAGGACATTCTCTCGCTGCAAGAAAAGGGTTTGAAGTGTGTGAATAAATGAATCCTGCGGAGGTTAGAGTCTGATTTCTAAAAGCCCCGAGGTGAGGAGACGTTTACTCGCTTTAATTCAAACTGTGTGTTCAGGTTAGTTTTGTTCCTTTTGTCGTTCGTCTCTCTCCACACGAGGGAAGTGTCGGTCTGCACCAATCTCACATGAATTCTAAACTTAGTTCTCCCTCTCTCTCTCTTTGAGGCCTGGTCCACAAACAGAGGTTAAAAAAAAATAACCCCCTCCACACACGCCTCAAGTTCTCAAAAAATATCTTCGTCCACATGAAAACGCACAAACGCTGTGATGGAGCTCGCCAAGTCAACAACGATGTCATTGACATGCCAACATCTCTCACCATTCCATGCTCTAAGTTAACCCATCAACTCGAAGTCTGACCCGGGTTTTGTCAAAACCCTGCAGACGTTGGGGGCGGGGTTTGTGTGGTGGGAGTGTCGTTTGAAGCAGCAGTGTCCTCCGCCGTCCAATCAGGTGTCTCTGCTCGTCAACATAGTGGGAGAGTAACTGTGTGTGTATGTGTGAGCATGTGAAAAGTCCAGTTAGCATCGTTAGCACCAACGCTAGTTTAGCTACGTCTGCCATCGCACTAATCTCATGTAAACATGGCGTTGTGAGTAGCACCAGAACCAGGTCCTCTTTGGTGGAAAAGTCAGAGTGCAGGTACTGACTCTCTCTGGATCCCAAACACTGGAACGTCCTTTTCATTTATAATCAAAAACACACTCGACTCTGTGCTGTCGTGTTTCTGCGGCGTGTAGTTCAGCCAACAGAGGCTGCTCACGCACCACTCACACGTTGACTGATCTTTTAACCTCGTCTAATGACTCGTCATCAGGTCACAGTTTGACTGATTTCAGTCCTGGATCTTGACTTGTCTGTACTGAAGGATTTCCTGACAGCTGGACTGATGATGTCAGAGTTTAGAGGCCATGCCGTGTTTGTCGGGTTTTAAAAAAACACTGAATGTGTATTAGTGTTACTGTCACTTTAAGAAAATCTTCAACCCCGAACACCAACAGCCCGTTAACAATCCAAAAGGACTGACTTGTGTATTTTTAATTATTACCCGATGACAAGAACACTCGTTCAAATATATTTGCGAGCCAGCTTGGAGAGTTGCAGGTGTGTAGTGTCATGTGAGTTTGAACTTCCTGAATCGTGCCGCCAGTTGATTTTGCCACAGACTTAGCCTGTAAATATTAACAAAGGAAGCCTGAGTGACGTCAGTCATCTGTTCCTCCAGGGGGCGCCGGAGGCTCATCGGCAGCAGCCGCCATGTTGGAAGTGCTGACCCAGCCTAACTTTCACATCCGTAGAGAATGATGTAAAAGCTGTGTGCGATCAAAACAATCGTCTTCCTCGCTGGGACTTCAAGTTTTTTGTGGTTTTCAGTTTTCCAGAATACATTTAGATTTTTTTAATATTGACCTCCTCTCAGCCTCTGCCTCTCAGACCGCCTCTCAGACCGCCTCTCAGACCGCCTCTCAGACCGCCTCACAGGCCGCCTCACAGACCGCCTCTCAGACCGCCTCACAGACCGCCTCTCAGTGTCTCTGTTGGATGCTGTGATCTGATGTTTGTTTAGTGTGCGTCCCTGGAAGTAATGCGTATGATGTCCTTTGTGCCAACAGATGCAGTGAAGGGATAGAAGATGAAAATACACAAGAAGGACAAGCAGCAGGTTGGTGACAAACACACACACACACACATTTATAAAGTAGGTCATTTATAAAACTCTTTCTCCTCACAGCAGCTTTGATACTAAATAAAACATATTTAAGCTTCAGTTCTGAGATAGTTTAGCATGTTCGCTTTGACTTTTTTAACACAATAACAGATATGCAGCTTGACTTCAGACTGTGGGAGACATTTAACCCTTTACATGCATGAGCGGAGGCTCCTGTAGCACGACACTGGTCAGATTTAAGCTGCCGCCTAGAATTGAAGGAACGCTCAGAGAGCTCTGAAACCTGCAGCAGAGGTTTGACTTTGTGCAGAACATGGACGTCGTTTTGAACGCATGGAGCTGCTTACTCTCACCTGAGCAGTTTGCATTGACTAGAGGATTTTAAGAGAAGTTAGTGTGTGCTTCTCTGATCGACAGAGGAAGTAAGGAAGAGACGTTAAGTAGTGACTTACTCTGCTGCGTAAAGAGTCCATCAGTATTAACTCCTCCATTCATACACATTCACACACTGATGGTAGAGGCCGCTGAGTAAAGAGTCCATCAGTATTAACTCATCCATTCATACGCATTCACACACTGATGGTAGAGGCCGCTGCGTAAAGAGTCCATCAGTATTAACTCATCCATTCATACACATTCACACACTGATGGTAGAGGCCGCTGCGTAAAGAGTCCATCAGTATTAACTCATCCATTCATACACATTCACACACTGATGGTAGAGGCCGCTGTGTAAAGAGTCAATGACAGGCGGTGTCATTGTTGACGTTCCAGCGGTGACAGTTGTATACACTACCTAAACTATGAGGTGTGATCATGTGAGACAAAGAAATAAGGCACGGTGTTTGTCGTCCCCGTTGCTGGAAACAACTGATCTCTTTGAGGAGAAGTAATCAGTTACTGTTTGCATCCTTAATGAGTGTTGTAATGATCATCAGGCTCCTTAATCAATAATAAATCAGGTGCAGAGAGTCTTTATGGGCCCCTTCTCCACTTTAACACCGCTCCTATTGATCGTCTCCTGAATGGCATTAGCTTTAATATCCAGCAGTACTCACAGTTTAAACAACCTGAAGAGAGGAGGAGCAGCTGCATCCTGGAATACATGTTCCTGTTTGTGCTCAGTTAGCTTTAGAGCTAGTGGAGGCGATGAAACTGTCTCTGATGGTGAGTCTG